>NC_053390.1:144221612-144300505 GCF_905171765.1 Bufo bufo | reverse complement strand
CAAAATGTCCTGGAATGCCCTCAAACTGCGCACATGATACTTTAATTTTATTATATGGGAAGATGTGATTACTATGATACCAAATATATAGATTTTGATGTTTTACTACTTTTGCATGATAAAATTATCTTTTTATTAAAAATCTTTTTTTGTTTGTGTCACTCTAAGACAGGGATGCTCAACCTGCGGCCCTCCAGCTGTTGTAAAACTACAATCCCCACCATTCCCTGCTGTAGGCGTATAGCTGTAGGCTGTCCAGGCATGCTGGGAGTTGTAGTTTTGCAACACCTGAAGGGCCGCAGGTTGGGCATGCCTGTTCTAAGACATCAAGGCAGCTGTTTAACAGCTGTTTTTTTTTTTTTGTGGGACAGGCTGTAATTTTTTTGGTACCATATTGAGATACATATGACTTGCTGATAAGTCAATAATAAGGACTTGATAGAAGAAAGCAGGGAAACAGTTTTCCTTGAAATATTTATACTTTTATTTTACAAAAACATCTTTTCAACTTTTGTTTACTTTTACGTCCCATTCTGATTGCTGGTATATTGCAAGATAGTATACCTGTAGTTTTACACTGACAGTTAGCCTGGGGGCTAATCAACCATTGTGACCCTGTGATCATGTCACGGGGTGGGGGGATGAGAGCAGCCTCCCTTTATCAATCACTTAGATGCGGTGGTCGTTACTGATGATCCAAAAGCGGATCCAGCATTTTCTCTGCCTGTATATTTCCCCTTTCTGTTTCTGGCTTTTTTTTTTTTTTGATCAAATCTTTTTATTTGAGATAATTTTTTCATTTTGCATTAGGACAAAATTAACAACACAAAGAACCCCTTCCCAACCCCCCCCCTCCCCCAGCCCAGAGTCCAGGTGCAGTCCGTCTTGGAAATAGTCCACAGCAGAGTCCATGATAATTTCCGGCCTACAATCGTACCACATACAGCTTATACACACTCTACCCTTTGTTTGTTACGCTATATCTTGACTGCCTATTACCTTTGACTGTCACAGTCTACTCTAGCCCTAGAACCCTATCTTAGACAACGATGTGAAAGTGTTCAATCCATGCATACCAGATTTTATTAAACTTTTTGTTGTTCCCTCTCTTTTGATACACATAACTCTCAAGTTGCACCAAAGTGTGTATTGCCTTCACTAATTCCTGCACCTCCGGAGGATCAGGAGCAATCCATCGGGATGCTATCCGCTTCCTAGCCTGATATAAGATACGTTGAATTGCCAACTTAACCTCTCTAGGCCCTGACATTTCACCAACATATCCCAATATACATAATAGAGGAGAACGTTAAACCGTACCCCCATAAACCTTCACAATGAGGTCTGCCACATCATTCCAATATCTACGTAAGCGTGGACAATTCCACATCAAGTGTATAAGATCAGCAGACGTGGCTCCACACCTTGGACATTTATCATCAGTACGAAACCCTATTTTATGTAACATTTTCGGGGTTCTATGAAGCAACAGCAATTGTGAGACCCTGTGAGCCTCACTTACCGCTATATCAGGGAAGTCAGCGAGCACCTTTTCCCATTGGTCTCCCATCAATTCTGGTATATCTTTTTTCCATTTTTCAAACAGTTGCAATGGATTCTTTTTATGTATAGCTTCCATTAGGCTGAGATAATGCAGCGATATCACTCCCCCCGAGCCTCCTCCTGTGGCCATGAGGTCTATAATCAGGTGTTTCTGGGCAGGCAACAGCCTCCCCAGTCGCTCCTGCACTTGTATGGCATGTCTCACTTGCAGATATACATAGAAGAGAGATTTATCCTCGAATAACTGACATAGTCTATCCAAGCCAAATTTCCTCCATGCCCTAGCGCTGGAAACCTTATTAAGTTCAGCATACACAATATTCGGCCATATTAAAGTAAATTTCCTATACCCCGTGATTCCCGCCATTCTCCTGGTTTTCCACCACACCACATGTATTATATCTAATAACCCATACCGTCTCCCTACTTCTTTAAAAGTGCCATCCTCTAGCGCTGATAGAAGGCACCTTCTATTCAGCAAGTGTTTCACTATTCTACCTGTCTTATTAACCTGTTCTTCCTCGCCCCAACCCCTTATGTGCTGCATTTGGGCTGCCAGGTAGTAAACCAAGGGATCTCGGACACTCAGTCCACCTTGAGTCTTGGACCTGCACAGAGTACTCAGTTTTATTCGAGGAATCCCCTTTTTCCAAATTAAATCTCTAAAGATTGAGTTAATAGTATAGAACACCTTTAGTGGAATCCATATGGGGGCGTTATGCAGCACATAGAGAAGTTGGGGCATAAGAATCATCTTTAGCGGGTTCGTTCGGCCAACAATCGATAAAGGTAACTTCGCCCATGACTGTATTTTCCTCCTGAACTTATCCAGTAACGGCATTAGATTTAGGTCCATAAAGTCCTTGCTATTTCTGGAGAACTGTATCCCCAAGTTTTTGAAATGCGACACTATCTGTAGCCCACCGGCCATGACAGGATCCACCGAATCATCCCTAGCCAGCGGCATCAGAACCGATTTTGTCCAGTTTATTCGTAGACCTGATATAAGTCCATAACTGTTAATAATCTCCATTGCAGCTGGCAGGGATGTCGCCCAGTCATCTAAAAACATGAGCAGGTCATCTGCGTATAAAGCTACCTTTTCGGTTAACGACCCGTATCGAAGTCCCTTAACCGCCGAAGACTTGCGTATGGCCTCCGCCAGGGGCTCTATCGCCACCGCAAACAACAACGGCGACAACGGGCATCCTTGTCGGGTACCTCTCTGCAATTTAAATGAGTCAGAGAGGTATCCGTTCACCTGTATTCTAGCCGTAGGGCAAGCGTACAGCATTTTAATCCAGTCAATAAAGACTGATCCCACCCCCATCTTTTCCAATACCAGGAACAAATACTGCCATTCCATGCTGTCAAATGCTTTGGCCGCGTCAAAAGACGCGACCGCCGCATTCAAGGCGTGGACCTGGCCCACCTGAATATTTAAGTATATCTCCTGATATTTACTGCAGTCGACATGTTTGGCATAAATCCTGCCTGGTCCTTGTTTATAAGTGAGGCAATAACTGAGTTAAGGCGGTTAGCCAATATTTTTGCCATCAACTTAACATCCGCCTGCAACAATGAAATGGGCCGATATGATTCCGCCTCCAACGGATCTTTACCCGGCTTCGGCATAACGACTATAACCGCCTCATTCATCGTGTCAGGCAGCTTCCCCATCAGCAGGGCCTCATTAAATACCTCCAGTAACTGGGGCAATAGAACTGGGGCAAATGGTTTATAAATTTCGGCAGGTAGGCCATCACTCCCTGGGGCTTTATTGTTAGCCATATCTCCCAGCGCTACTTCTAATTCTTTCAGAGTAAAGGGACTGTCTAGGAGTGTCTTCTGATCCTGATCTAAAGTGGGCAGTCGTAGGGGATGGAGGAAATTTTTAATGTCAGTTTCCGTGGCTACAGTTTTGGAAGTATATAGGTTTTGATAAAACCCTGACAATACCTGGGATATTTTTTTAGTGGTTACTTGCACCGTACCATCCGCGTCGCGCAGCGCTGCCAAGTAATTAGACTGCTGCTGAGCCCTAGTAATCAGAGCCAACAACTTGCCCGCCTTTTCCCCTTCCTCATAATACGTTTGCTTCAGGAAAAATCGTTTATTACGGGCATTACGGCGCAGGCGATCGTCCAACTGCTGCTGCGCCTCCCTCCACTGAGACTCATGCTCTGGTATAGGGTTGTCTACATACCTATCCTCTGCTACCTCTACCGCCAAAAGCAACTTTCTGGTTAGAGCACTATTTTCTTTTTTCCGACCATTAACTTTAGCAGCCAGTATCCCCCGCAGGAATGCCTTCATTGTATCCCACACTACTATCCTACCGGCAGATGGGAGGTTATGTTCAAAAAACTCATTAGAGCATCCCTAACATCTGACAGATCAACCAGGATATTCAGCCAATATGGGTTGAACTTCCATTGTCTAGACCTGCGCGACACGGATGGCAGTATCTGAAAGGTCGCCACAATCGGTGAGTGATCAGAAATTTGTCTTGGCAAGTATCTAATGTCATCTAGCAAATATCCCATTTCTTCATTGCCCAGAATGAAATCAATTCTGGACAAGGAACCATGCGTGCTGGAGCGACAGGAGAACTGCTTGGTGTCAGGGTACCTCAACCTCCAGAAGTCCAAAATGGATGCTTCCTGTAGTAGTCTGCCGAAGGGAGTGAGACCGCTGCTGACAACCTGTGGAGAAGCATGAAATGTATCTAATAACAAGCAAGGTACATTGTTAAAGTCCATCGCTATCAAGGTAATTATTATTTTCATCACCTGAGAGGAATATGGCGGGGGAATATAGACGCCAATGATTACGCATTCAACGGAGTACAGGGAACCATGCAAATACACATATCTGCCCTCTCTGTCTATACTCTGGGAGAAACATGAGAATGCAATAGATCTGTGCACTAAGATGCTCACCCCCCGTGTATAGGCAGAATAGGTGGCGTGAAAGCAGTGGCCTGCCCATCTCGGTGTGAGAATACTAGTTTGATCCGGCAGTAAATGAGTCTCTTGGAGACAGCAAATCAGGGGCTGGTACTTCCCCATACTGTCTAGCACTGCCTGTCTTTTATTGGCCTCCTTAATCCCCCTAACATTCCAGCTAAAGAATGTCACCCTACTAGCCATTTGAACAAAAACGGCCATATGTAAGTGGAGTGTATCTGAGTCTGGCCTATCTCAACAGCAAACTTCTGCTGCATTTCCTGTCCCACTGTCACGACCGCTATCCCGGCAGCAGTCGTGTCGCACCAGACGGACGGGAAGGGGGACCCTTATCTACGGATGGGAATAGTATGGCCACCCCTGACTAACCCTAAGCTGGCACCTGTCTGCCCTGATACCCTAGACGGGGTGTGAACCCGTGCGGCGAGCAGGATGCCTAAACCCTCAGTCACCATCACTCATGTCTAGCACTAGTCACCATCACTCATGTCTAGGAGAACAGCAGGGGAAGACAGCAACAAACAAACTATAGCAGAGATAGACTTATCCAGTCACGAGCAGAGAAGGCGATCCCAATCACGACAGTCCACGCCGGACAAGAGCTCCACAGCAACACCATCAAACGATCTCCTTCAAAGGTCAGAATAGAACTGGAAGTAAGGACTATATCTGGCAATGACTGCAAGTGAAACTGAAACTAATATAGTAGCTGGGAGTGGCAGACAGGACTCACCTGAGAAGGATGCCTACAAACTCCCAGTCAGGACAAAAAGATTCACAAGGCAAAACCCGGATGACATACCCTGAACCATGGAGCAAACTCACAAGCTATCGCGAGTAGCAAGTCGCTGCGACCTTCTCCTCCCAGACCTGTCTGGATCAGTCACAGTCGTGACAGTACCCCCCTTTCTACGAGGGGCCCCCGGACCCTCAAGACCAGGCCTCTCCGGATGGGAGCTATGAAAAGCCTGAATGAGTCTGTCCGCTTTTATCTCTGAAGCTGGAACCCACATTCTCTCTTCGGAACCATAACCTCTCCAGTGCACCAGGTACTGAAGAGAGCGGCAAACATATCGTGAGTCAACAATCTTTTCTACCTGAAACTCAAGACTGCCATCAACAACCACCGGTGGAGGCGGTAGTGGCAATGGTTCAGGAGGTTCTACATATCTCTTAAGCAGAGATCTGTGGAAGACATTATGGATCCTTAGAGTCTGAGGTAGCTCCAGACGAAAAGCCACCGGGTTAATGATCTTAATTACCCTATAAGGACCAATAAATCTCGGACCTAATTTCCATGAGGGAACCTTCAACTTGATATTTCTGGTAGACAACCACACCAAGTCATTCACCCCAAGGTCCGGACCTTCAGAGCGCCTCCTATCAGCCACACGTTTGTATCTACCACCCATTCTCTTCAAACTTTCTTGCACACTCTGCCACACTGAAGAAAGTGAAGACGCAAATCGTTCCTCCTCGGGAATCCCAGACGGCCCCCCCTCACTAAACGTACAAAACTGAGGATGGAAACCATACGCACCAAAAAATGGTGACTTATCGGTGGATTCTTGACGACGATTATTAATGGCAAACTCGGCTAATGGTAAATAAGATGACCATTCCTCCTGATTTTCGGAAACAAAGCATCTCAAATATGTCTCTAGGTTTTGATTGGTACGTTCAGTCTGACCGTTGGACTGTGGATGGAAAGATGAAGAAAACGACAGATGAACCCCTAAACGAGAACAAAAAGCTTTCCAAAATTTAGAAACGAATTGGGTACCACGATCCGAAACAATATCGGAAGGGACCCCGTGAAGCTTCACGATGTGGTCAATAAAAACCTGAGCCAGTGTGTTAGCATTAGGCAATGCGGCAAGAGCAATAAAGTGCACCATTTTACTGAATCTGTCAACAACTACAAGAATAACAGTTTTCCCCGCTGATACTGGTAGATCCGTAATGAAATCCATTGATAGGTGCGTCCAAGGCCTGTTGGGGATGGCTAGAGGTAAAAGACGCCCTGCCGGACGAGTATGATCTACCTTAGAACGAGCACAGGTAGCACATGCAGACACAAAATTCAACACCTCCTGGCGCCACTTAGGCCACCAGAACCGACGAGACACTAATTCAGAGGTTGCCCTACTACCTGGGTGTCCTGCCAGTGTGTAGTTATGGTGTTCTTTTAGTATCTCCAGGCGTAAATTTTCTGGCACAAACAGTTTACCCGAGGGGCAGGAGGCCGGGGCGTCCCCCTGAGCTTCCAACACCCTCCCCTCTAAACCTGAGTGTAATGCAGAGACCACCACCCCCTTTTGCAAAATGGGCTCTGGTACCTCAACATCACCCCCTCCAGGAAAACTTCGAGACAATGCATCCGCCTTAGTATTTTTTGCCCCCGGGCGATAGGTTATTACAAAATTAAACCTAGTAAAAAATAACGACCACCGAGCCTGTCTAGGGGTGAGACGTTTAGCAGACTCCAGATATAATAAGTTTTTGTGATCAGTAATCACCGTGACGGGATGAACCGCCCCCTCCAAAAAATGACGCCACTCCTCAAAAGCCAACTTAATAGCCAAAAGTTCCCTGTTGCCAATATCATAGTTCCTTTCTGCAGTAGACAATTTCTTCGAAAAGAAAGCACACGGACGCCATTCACCAGGGGACGGGCCCTGAGATAGTACCGTTCCCACCCCCACCTCTGATGCGTCAACCTCTACAATAAAAGGAAGCGAGACATTTGGCTGTACGAGAATAGGGGCCGAGGTGAATCTCTCCTTCAGAGATGCAAAGGCAGTTTTGGCTGCATGTGACCATTTGGAAAAATCGGATCCCTTTCGGGTCATGTCCGTCAGTGGTTTGACCACCAAGGAATAGTTCTTTATAAATTTTCTATAAAAATTGGAAAACCCCAGGAAGCGTTGCAATGCCTTCAGGTTCTCAGGCAGATCCCAGTCTATAATCGCCCGGACTTTCTCTGGATCCATGCGGAAACCTGAATCTGACAACACATACCCCAGAAATGGCAGTTCTTTTACGGCGAACACACATTTTTCTAACTTAGCAAACAATTTGTTGGCCCTTAATATCTGCAGCACTTGTCTCACATGGATCTTATGTGTATCCAGATTTGGGGAATAGACCAGGATGTCATCAAGATATATCACAACAAATCTCCCGATAAGGTGACTAAAAATATCGTTGACAAAATGTTGGAATACCGCGGGCGCATTAGTAAGACCAAATGGCATGACCAGATTTTCATAATGCCCTTCCGGAGTATTAAAAGCCGTCTTCCACTCATCCCCCTCTTTGATGCGAACCAGGTTATAGGCTCCTCAGAGATCCATTTTGGAGAACCATTTAGCACCAGCAACCTGATTAAAGAGGTCGGGAATGAGAGGAAGAGGATAGGGATCTCGGATAGTTATCCGGTTTAATTCCCGGAAATCCAGGCAAGGACGTAGGCCCCCATCTTTCTTTTTAACGAAAAAGAACCCTTCAGCCACAGGTGAAGAAGAGGGTCTGATGTGTCCCTTAGCCAAACTCTCCGAAATATAATCTTTCATAGCCTTCCTCTCCGGGCCGGAAAGATTGTATAACCGGGTTTTAGGTAGTTTTGCCCCAGGTAATAGATTAATCGGGCAATCATATGGACGATGAGGTGGTAACCCCTGACAACCCTTCTCAGAGAACACATCCATAAAATCTGACAGAAAGGCAGGTAAAGATGTTACAGAGAGTGTAGAGCACCTACTACTCAAGCAGTTGTCCTTACAATGTTCACTCCACTCCACAATCTCCCCGGCCTGCCAATCCACCACTGGATTGTGAGTCACCAGCCAGGGAAGCCCCAATACCATAGGAGCCGGAAGACCATCCAGGACATAACAAGAGATATGCTCTTTATGGAGGTCCCCTACCTGCAGATGGATATTATGGATGATCTGAGTTAACTCTTTCTGAGTAAGAGGGGAGGAGTCGATGGCAAAAACAGGAATAGTTCTGCATATCGGTTCCGGAGTAAAACCCAGAGCCTGAGCAAACCGTGAATCCACCAAGTTGACCCCCGCCCCACTGTCCAAAAAGACGGAACAGATCTCAGTCTTATTGCCCGCCTCAACGGTAGCGGACAACAAAAACTGAGACATGCGTATGGAGGAAACGAATACGCCCAGACTGTTATCCTCCGCACAATCTGGGGACTCTAGTTTTCCGGCGGCTCCTTTGTTTGTGGTCTCTTGGGTTCTGAGGGACAAACCTTTACAAAATGACCCCTCCCCCCACAACGAAAACAAACCTCTGACCTACGGCGGAACTTAGGAGGATTCACCCGTCTAGTGGCGCCCCCTATTTGCATTGGTTCGACTGGATCATAACAAACCGATCCCTGCCCTATAGAGGCCTCCGTAAAATTTAATAGTCTCTCCCTGAGTCGTCTGTTGATTCTTATGGACAGAGACATAGCAGCCTCCAGAGACCCAGGGACCTCGTATACCGCCAGCGCGTCTTTTAATTTTTCAGACATAATGTATCAGTAGCCCACCTACGGAATTCGGAACACTATAGTTCAGCAGACCGGTTCTCTTGCCGAAGTCTACGTAGCTTAGACTCAGCCAGTGAGACCCTGTCCGGGTCATCATATACGAGACCCAGGGCTTCAAAAAACTCCTCCACTGATCGTAAGGCCAGAGAGTCTGATGGTAGGGAGAAAGCCCAAGCCTGCGGATCTCCTTGCAGGAGAGAAATTACAATGCCCACCCGTTGTTCCTCACCGCCGGAGGATCTAGGGCGTAACCTGAAGAACAATTTGCAAGCTTCTCTGAAGGTTACAAATTGGTCTCTCCCTCCTGAGAACCTATCAGGTAAAGCCACATTTGGCTCAGGAGTACCTTGGTTTCCCGTAGCAACGGTGGAACCCAAGGATGGCTGCTGCTGCTGCAGCACTGTTGCTTTTAATCCTGCCACTTCAAGGGATAATCCCTGTAATTGTTTCGCCAAAACCGTAACCGGATCCATAGTGGAACAGAAAAATACAAAGCAAAACAGCAAGCAAAAAAAAAAAAAAAAAGAAATGTCACTTTTTTTTTTTTTTTTAAAAGGCCAGATATACTGTCACGACCGCTATCCCAGCAGCAGTCGTGTCGCACCAGACGGAGGGGAAGGGGGACCCTTATCTACGGATGGGAATAGTATGGCCACCCCTGACTAACCCTAATCTGGCACATGTCTGCCCTGATACCCTAGACGGGGTGTGAACCCGTGCGGCAAGCAGGATGCCTAAACCCTCAGTCACCCTAACAAGCCTAGAGTGGGGAAAGGCCGATGGGAGCACTAGTCACCATCACTCATGTCTAGGAGAACAGCAGGGGAAGACAGCAACAAACAAACTATAGCTTAGATAGACTTATCCAGTCACGAGCAGAGAAGGCGATCCCAATCACGACAGTCCACGCCGGACAAGAGCTCCACAGCAACACCATCAAACGATCTCCTTCAAAGGTCAGAATAGAACTGGAAGTAAGGACTATATCTGGCAATGACTGCAAGTGAAACTGAAACTAATATAGTAGCTGGGAGTGGCAGACAGGACTCACCTGAGAAGGATGCCTACAAACTCCCAGTCAGGACAAAAAGGTTCACAAGGCAAAACCCGGATGACATACCCTGAACCATGGAGCAAACTCATAAGCTATCGCGAGTAGCAAGTCGCTGCGACCTTCTCCTCCCAGACCTGTCTGGATCAGTCACAGTCGTGACACCCACTAGCACAGTAGGTGGTTGTATATTTCTGCATATCCTGGCTTCTGAGCAAACAGCATCCCCCAACATTAGGACAAAGACAAAAGAAACAAAAAGAAAACAAGAGAAAAAGAAAAACACAAACTCAATCCTGTACTCAGGTAGTCTAGGACAAGGTCACCGGTGTGTCCGACAGGTCCCCGCGCTTTCTCCCAAAGGGACTACAGGTTCAAAATATTAACCGTATCAGAACCACCAGCTCCTCGGTACAGTTGAAACTTCTAGTGGCGAGGCGTGGCTCAATCTAGCTATTAATGCTATGCACTGCCCACCAAAGTATACAATACACTTGCTTCCCACTCCCCGCATCATCTCTTCAATAATCCTCCTGATATTTAATGAACCCATTACATAAGTGACGTTCACAAGTAAACTAGCATAGTACACACTAGAACAGTAAATTTCTGATAATATGACAGCTAACCCTGCGTATATGACTGCCTCATCTCACAGACATACTATCACATACACTCAACAAATTCAGCCATGCAAACTGAACCATAGTAACCGCCCTTCAGCCATCATCCGCCTGTGGATCAGCATTTCTCAAACGATTCTCGTGACTGTCCACCCATCGTAGAGCCTCCTTGGGGTCTTCAAAGAAATTGGTTCTCCCCAAAGCGACAATCCGTAGACGTGCTGGAAACAACATTGAATAGGGGACGTTCAGGCTGCGCAGTCGTCTCTTTATATCTAGGAACCGTGACCTCCGCTTTTGGACCTCCATAGAGTAGTCTGAAAACAGCGACACCCTTTGGCCACGAATGGTTAGATCAGGTTGTTCGCGGGCCTTTCGCAGGAGTATGTCCCTGTCTTTGTAATGCCAAATTTTCATAAGAACCGGTCTTGGTGGAGCGCCTGGTGGTAACGGCCTGGTAGGAACCCTAAGGGCCCTTTCAACTGCAAAAAGAGGCGTTAGAGTCTACTTCTCAAAGGTGTCTCTCGCCCATGTTTCAAAATAATCAGTCGGGTTGGTCCCTTCAATCTTCTCTGGCACTCCCACTATGCGGACATTATTTCTCCGCAAACGATTTTCAAGATCGTCCTGTTTATCCAGTAGAAGAGAAATTTTCTGGGAATGATCAGCAGATACTCTCTTGAGGGAGGGTACAATATCTTCAATTTACCCCACCCGGCCTTCCACGGCAGTTGTGCGGTCTGCCAAGCGTTTAGGTCATGACGCACTATGGACACGTCTTCCTTTATGGAGCCCACTTGCATCCTTAGGGCCGTCAGTGATTTCCCACATTGAGTGATGGCTTTCAGCACATCTTTGAGAGTAGGCTCCTCTATATCCGACTCCATAATGTCCGTACCCTCAGAGTCTGTGCAGGACCGCAGTGCTTTATACCTGTTAGAGCCGCGGGGAGATAAATCGTGCTCCCTGTCCTCCTCTCCCTCACGATCGGGATCAGGATTAGACGATGGCCTGTCTCTCTTCCCACTTGGTTCGGGTAGGTCCAGGGGCTCTATTGTGTGCGCGAATCTCCCCAGTTTGGCAGCCGCCTCCCGCTGGATATCTTTCGCGCGGTCACTGCGCTGCGGTATGTCAGGCCCGGCGCCATCTTGCAACTCCCTGCTCGGTCCTTTAGAGTCTCTTTTCGGGCCCATCGCGACTCACAAGTTAGCAGAAAAAGTCCAAAACTGGAACAAGCAGACGTCAGCACCACCAAGGCTTCTACTTAGGTAATTTAATTTCGGATTTAGGGGGTTCTACACAGGATAAACTGCCGAGATAGTGCGGGAGCTCTGCTCAGCACGTCTGCTCACATCCTCAGTTAGCCACGCCCCCCTGTTTCTGGCTTTAGCTTAGAAGAGTACATCATAAAACTTCTACAAAAACTGCTGTGCTTTCCCAAAAATGTCATGCTTGAAACCAACCTTACATTTTTTTAACCAACAAAAACATGCAGGTAGGTGAGGTTTCGCAGCTGGAGCGTGGACAAGCTATGTACAGATTTGCGGCCTCTGAATATAAACAAGGTTTTTCTCGTTCAGTGACTGCAAAGTTACCTTTCAAATTGTTAAGAACAGACACAGAAAGTGGGATACCAGCATTATGCCAGTGTTGATATCCCTTGTGCTGCCGGACAATATGCTTCATTTAACACTAGGCACAGGCCTCGTCATGAATTAGGTGCATCCTCTGGCACAGGCCTCGTCATGAATTAGGTGCATCCTCTGGCAGTCCATGTGGAAATCTACGCCAGCTTGTAACTGCTGTAGATTTCAGTCTTAATTTATGCCAAAAAACTATAGCTATCACTCGTCCTCATACAGCTGCATTGTTTCTGGGCAGCAGACCGCTGTTTAGACAGTGAGTGTTCATAGGAATGTTGGTCCCTGATAATCTGTAAACCCAGCATTAGAGCTTACAAAGAGTCTCACTAAAGCAGATACACAATTTCTTTCTTGTGAGGTTTCATTCCTATATTTGGTACATTATATTTAATTTTCATTTATTTATGACTATATCTATGACATGTTGACATAAATGGAAATAAAGTAAAATAGAAAACATTGAATCAACCTGTATTTATTTAAGCCATATATAAAGAAAGGTAAAGTTGTAATTTCATGATGCTACAACATAATACGGTATATTCCATCGAACATCTTATCTTACCAAATACAAATCTACACCATCCATCTAAAACATAATTATTGGATAAGATCTTATTCTGTGACTCTCTGGATGATATGTAAACAGTATTATTGTTCCCTATTATTTGTGCAGTGAACGATCGACTGTTTCTGAAACTGTCCAATAAATGCAACAATAAAAGGTTTTGTGAAATTCAGACATTTAGGCAAAATGAAAAATACAACACTTTTAAAAGCAAACTCAAAAAGAGAACACAGGATAGGACTGCAAAAAAAGCTTTTTTAAACAATTTTACTTTATAAATGCGGTTCTAAGTTTGCAAAATAAAAATAAAAAAAATGGTGTCCAGAAGCTGTATAGTTTTTGACTGCATCATTTTCATCTCCGTGCCTAAAATAAAAAACAGTTGAGAAAAACAGACTGTTAACAGTAATCACTTACCCATGATGGCGTACCCGGAGACTTAAACTAGAAAGCGTTAGGGAGGGACAATGGCCTGAAGCACTTTACATCCAAAAGCTAAAGCCTGCCGTACATATGAGAAAATGATCGGCTACATTGCAGCCAATCAGTTGTCCTTGGGATTGTTTGTAGAAACGATCATGTGTGCAACATGCCATACTAAACTGTCATAACAAAAGCAAAAAGCTCCTGACGAAGCCTTCAGGGTGAAACGCGCGTCAAGGTTCTGTGCGTGGGGCTCCATACCTCTACTGTTTCAACCATGTTCCAGGGTATATTCATTGTATGACTGGATTGTGGATATACCTATTTATGCCATTGTGTTTATACTTACCTTGTTTATTCTTTGAGGTCGGTGGTTCTTTATTTTCCAACATAACATTTTCACTTTATATGGTATACCCTTGGTTTATGTATGGTGAGTATATTTTGTTTCTTGCATCAAACTTATATTGTTTGTTTTTTGGATGAATTATCAATTTGGACTTCTTATTTGGGGGTCTAGTTTATTCATTTTGTTCAGTAGAGACCTTTTGCATCTCTGTTCAATAGAGGTTTAGTGTATTTTCTGTACCATCCATGATTCATATAGGGATTTTAATATAGCTATATGTCTGGCATTCACATACAGGTGAAACTCGAAAAATTTGAATATCGTGCAAAGTTCATTTATTTCAGTAATGCAACTTAAAAGGTGAAACTAATATATGAGATAGACTCATTACATGCAAAGCGAAATATTTTAAGCCTTTATTTTCTATAATTTGGATGATTATGGTTTACAGCTTATGAAACCCCAAAGTCTCAATTTTGAGGTACCCTTTGCTCAGGGGATATGGATTAATTAGCTGACTAGAATGTGACAATTTGAGCCTAGAATATTGAACCTTTTCACAAAATTCTAATTTTAAGCTGCATTAATGCAATTCCTTTTAATTAGAATTTTTCTCCTGACCCTTATATATGTATTACTCAATAAAAATACTGTATTGTATTGATATATGGTCCCACCGTTTGCTTTTGTTATGACATTTGGATTCTCTCTTTTTTCGGTGGCTTGGATTCTGTCTCTGTCAGACAGAGTTTTTTTTGTAGTTTTTTTTTGCCATACCAAACTGTCTGACCAGGGAGTTATTACAAAAACTGACAAAAGCTTTCCAACCAGAACAATCACACTTTCGTAAGACAGAAGTCTGCCGTCAGCCATTGTGAAAAATCGTTTGTGCTACATCTTTAAATGATTGTCGGCCAAAGTGTTCAAAATCGACTATTTTGGACAACCTTAACCTAATCTGTATGGCCTGCATTAGTCAAACGGGGTTTAGATTAGTTTAGGTTATTGCCAGAATACCTAAGGAAAGCTCCCCATATTTTTAGGTAGATGTTAGCAGTGACCTGCTTACTACTAGCCAGGAGAGTGAAAACAACTGGGTCTAACAGCGCACATTTTCTTTCCAGATCAGCCTTTCAGCTTCCTTGCTGTCAAATGAAGATTTGCGATCTGAGGCTGTAACACAGGTTCCCGAGATAATAGATCTGGCCTATCTGGGGCCCTCTTTGGCCAGAAAGGGTCAACTATAATGACCAACTCCCTGTCTTTCCTGATTTCCTTTACCACCCTTGGGATTAGATAAATGGGCAGGAAGGAATACTCCTTCTCCTCTGACCAACACAGAGCAAGAGTGTCTATGCTCATCAGATGATGTCAAAGAAAGAAGAATCTCTTGACTTTCTGGTGGCAAATACTGTAAATCTATAGACGGCATGCCCCTATTTTCTTGTGATCAGAAGAAAAATCCCTATATTCAGGGAAGATTTGGATTGACTTAACTCTTCTCAGATAATCTGCCACTCTGTTGTCCTTCCCCTTCAGATGTACAGCTGTAAGAAATAGAAGATGGAGTTCCACTAAAGATTTTAAATGACAGATTTAAAGGGAACGTATTATCAGAAAATGACATATTACACGAAATTGTATATAACCCTGCAGTTTTCACACTGGCCACTAGGCCTAAAATATGTTAAGACTGCTTGTTTTTTAGAGCAGCTACATGGGCCATGGATGCAATGGACAGAGTTGACCCCATTGACTTCTATGAAAGAGTTTTCTAGGCATGTTCTGTGACCTGTGCAGAGGTCAGAAGGAAGCTGATAAGCTGTGATATCACCAGTTGTGACATTTTCTGATGGCATATTCCCTTTATAAGCAATTCTAATGCATTGGGGTCTATCAGAATAGCAATCAAATGATTGCTTGTTATAGTTCCCTATGGGTACAATAAAAAAAGTGTAAAAAATAAAAACTTTTTCCAAATTTTAAAAATGTAAAACAAATTAAAATAATTCAAAAATTCAAAATCACCCTCCTTTCCCCAAAACAGAAATAAAAGAACTATAAAAAAAAAATACACATGATGGTTATCGCCATGTGCGAAAAGGCCCATAGTATAAAAATATCTTCCCCATACGGCAAAATGGCAGATTTTTGGTCGCTTCAGTTTCTACATAAAAATTTTATAAAAAATTATCAAAAAGTCAAACACACCCCAGAATGGTATAAGTGAAACGTACAGATCGCCCCTTAGTAAATGAGCCCCCACACAGCTCCGTACACATAATTACAAAAAAGTTATAAGGGTCAAAATATGGCGACAAAAAAAAAATCCAACTTTTTTTATTATTTTTTCCAACTTTTTTTATTATTTTATTACTATCAAAACTATACATATAAGGTATTGCTGGATTCGTACTGACCTGTAGAATGAAAGTAACTGCTCAGTTTTATCGCACATTGAACATCGTAAATATAACATCTGTAAAACTGTGGAGGAATAGCTTTTTTTTGCAACTTCACCCCATCTGGACCTCATATGCAATAATAAATGATGTCTTTAGAAAGTACAACTTGTCCCCGCAAAAAACAAGCCCTCATACGGCTATGTGAACACAAAACTAAAAAAAGTTATGGCTCTAGGAAGGCAGGGAGCGCCAAACGAAAACGCAAAAACTAAAAAACCTCAGAGGTAGAAGGGGTTAAATATGAAACTGTGTTGTCGAAATCAATTCTGACATTTTTCCCTGCAATTTGAGGTACAAAATGCTTTATTGCCCAAAAAATTGCCTGAAGTTGCTTATCATTTGAGATGTTTGATTCTGGTGATTTTCCCATTGCTCATGACATAAAAGTCAAGATTCACTCCCCAGACCTGCTGGCTGGCATGCTTTATGATGTTTGCTGTTGAAGAAGTGTTCCAAGGTACTCTTCATAATGGTTACATCCAATAGAGCAGAGGCAGCCTGAAAGAAAAAAAATAGATGGTCTAAGGAAGTACCTCTTCTGTTCTACTTCTGAAAGATCTCCTTATGAAGAGTGCTGGTTCTGAATTGTCCAAATTTTGATGCCAGATTGCATGATGTTAGATGAAAGAAATAAAATGAGAAAGAAAAAGATCCAACACCCTCTCACTCACAAGGTCTATATTAAAAATTGTAAAAAAATAAATAAATCCTAGAAGGAATATGTTTTTTTCTGACTTATATTCCAACCCAGAGACTGCTTCTGCTACTATCAAGATGTCATCTAGATAGAGAATTAGAAGAATGTGCTTGGTCTTTATGAAGGATGTCACTTTTACCATCAACTTTTTGAACATACTTGTTGCTTGTAAAACCACAAAAGGAAGGACCTGGTACTGGAGGTGAACTAGGGAGCCCAGGGCCAGACTGGGAAATTAAAGTGGCCTTGGACAAAAACCTAAAAGTGGCTTCTATGTTGTACATGTACCCCAGTGGGTATGCTCTACAGTGTGAGGGGGTACACCAAGACTGTGCTAGCATCCAGCAATATTTCATTGCTGGTTTCTAGGGCACTGACTTAGCGCTTCTCCCCATTAACTGTATTACTATCCTCAGGACAGCAGTACAGTTAAATATTGCAACGGTGCACAGGAGCCAAGATCTCCAGTCTCCATTACTACAGCCCCACATTAACAAAGTCTGTCCCGTCCGTCCTCTCCATTTCTACAGAGATTCATGAAATGCTCTGATGCTCATATCAGAGGGGCTGCCTGGGTTAGGCTACTTTCACACTACCGTTCAGAGCGGGTCCGTCTGGTGTCTGCCCAGACGGATCCGTTCATATAATGCAGACTTTGGATCCGTTCAGAACGGATCCGTCTGCATTATATTGTAGAAAAAATTCTAAGTGTGAAAGTAGCTTCAGACGGATTCGTCCAGACTTTACATTGAAAGTCAATGGGGGACGGATCCGTTTGAAAATTGAGCCATATAGTGTCAAATTCAAACGGATCCGTCCCCATTGACTTACATTGTAAGTCTGGACGGATCCGTTTGCCTCCGCACGGCCAGGCGGACACCTGAACGCTGCAAGCAGCGTTCGGGTGTCCGCCTGCTGAGCGGAGCGGAGGCTGAACGCCGCCAGACTGATGCATTCTGAGCGGATCCGCCTCCACTCAGAATGCATTAGGGCTGGACGGATGCGTTCGGGGCCGCTTGTGAGACCCTTCAAACGGAGCTCACAAGCAGAGCCCCGAACGCTAGTGTGAAAGTAGCCTTAAAAAGGGGATATGTCCGGGTTCAGAGCTGAAAGCCTTTAAGGATGTTTATGCAATTCACTAATATTTTTGTAAAATACAAGCAACGAGCCAGATACTTTTATTTGTAAGCAAATAAAAAAGCTGCTGGGAACAACCAAACATTTCACAGATACAATGAAGAAACACTAGATATAAACCATAATATGTGCAACCAAAATCAGCAACTTGGTGTGAAAATAAAAGCTGTGACCTAAATATACTGCTTTACACTGACTGTGCAGTGTTTGCTGACTGTACTGTGTTTCAGCCTGGTAGATACAAGGCATGGCACATAACAGAGAATTGCTGTTTTTGGCAAGCCCTCAGTTTGGATACCAGCTTCCTGCGCTGCTAGCTGAAGACGTCCCAAACAATCAGCTCTGTTCACATAGCGCCAGCATGCAGTGTTATTTCAGCTGCACATGCTGCTCTATGAAAGAATTGTCACTTCCCTGGTTTCAGTATGCCTTAGTATCTTATTTACACTGCATGCTGGAAGGCAGAATTTACAGTGACAATGCACGAAAAAAAACACAAGAGCGGGCACTGAACCACAGAGGAGATTCTTAAACCTTCTACTTGAGGATCTTAACCATAAATCAAGACATGAATATTAGAGGGGTTATCAGAGATGCGACATGATCCTTCGTGGCCACCACTTCCGGGATCACATGCTGTGCATTGGATTATAAACTGTAGCACAAGCAGGAGTCTGGTTCTTGTGCCAAAGAGAGATTCAGACTCGCGCATGAGCTGCAGGTTCTAACCCCAAGCTGGGATTGCGTGCCCCATGTATGGGACATGATCCCAGAAGTGGTGGCCACGGGATCGTGACGGATCTTGGATAGTCTGTTTAACTTAAAAAGACCTTTATTTGAAAGGTTTTTTACTGAAAATATTATGACAAAAAAATAATAAAATTTTCAGCCCGCCACAATATTTAAGCAGCAAGGTAAATAACTAGAAGACAACAGGGGTCAGTTAACCAAAATAAGTTATGGGATGGAAAAGAAAGATATCCATGGTACCTGACTGTGTATACAGTGGTAAACCGTCATCAGTTTTATTCTACTTGTAGACGTTGCGGATTATGCACAGTTTTTCCATGCAGATTCTTGTGTGGAAAAACCACAGTGTAAAGCCTCATTCACACGTCAGTGTTTTGGTCAGTGATTTCCATCAGTGATTGTGAGCCAAAACCAGGGCTGGAGCCTCCACAGACATACCGTATAATGGAAAGATCTGCACCTGTTCTGTGTTTAGAGCCACACCTGCTTTTAGGTCAAAATTACTGATGGAAACCACTGACCGAACACTGACGTTTAATTAAGGCATTACCAGTACCATTTTAAGTACACTGCATTTTCATTCCATGAGGAAATTGACCATCCATGCAGATTTTGAAATCCGCAGCATCTGTAAGAAGGTACAAGGAATCATCGTGGATGATAGGTACGTGTCACCGAGGTGAATAAACACTGAAGTTTGAATTACTAACTTGTATTTTGCCTCTGCATCGTGCCCGCTTATCCTAACTACCAGAGCAAATCCCCACAATTGGTGGAGGATGCGTGCATGAGCAGTGAGGCTGGCGTGAACGACAAAATATTTTTTGGTTTGCATTTTTGGGCACGGTGGTATGTCATACCACCTGTGAGTGTTTTGCCTCACGTGCGGTTGCCGCTGGCAACATGGTGTTCTTGGCAGTGTAGCAGCCTGAGCTTGTTGCTGGGCTGCTCACTGTCTATGCATGCGGTTGCCTATGGCAATTTGTGTTTATATGTTGCCTCACGTGTGGTTGCCACTGGCAACATGGTTGGTACTTGGCAGTGTGGCAGTCTGAGCTGTTGCTGGGCAGCCTGCTGTCAAGTGCATGCGGTTACACCTGGTTGGGTGTGTGTGTAGGTATGCACTTTGTATGTCTGTTTGTTGTGCACGAGGTTATGTTTGTGTGCACTGTGACGCCTCCCTTCACTTGTGGTTGTCCGCGGCAACGTCTGGTGTTGTGTGCATGTGGTGGCAGTGTCTCGGCCTGCTGGCTGTTCCTCAGGACATGGTTGCCACGTATGCCGTTGCCGGCGGTAACAGGTGAGTGTGTGGGTGTGCGTTTCCCTTTAAGTGGCTGTCTTCCCTTCCCTGGTGTGAGAAGGGTTAATTCCCTTCTGTGTGTGAACACGGGGTGTGTCTGAGGATGGGTGTGGCTACTTTGGGCTATATATCCTCAGTTGAGACCTGAGGTCTGAGGGGTACTCCAGCCTTGTTTGTAAGCTGGAGGCACCCTCCTGGTTCCTTATACCATCTGCCAGTGAGGGCCACCCTTGTGGTCATAAACTTATGTTTAGACATGGATCATCTTAAGTTATGTTATGTCTAGTGGTGTCTCTTTATGTTTATTGCAGCGTATAGTTCCTGGGTTCCTGTGTGATGTTTGGTGTGTGCTGTGTCCGTCTATGTTGTTGTGGACTGCAGCACTTGTGCACGGGCTCCAGGCTGTGTGTCTGTGGCAGGTAGGTGTGATACTAGTTTCAACTACCTGCCATTACCATATGTCTGTATATGTTCCCCTTCTCCTTTATAGCTTGGCCAGTGAGACTCCTGTTGCTCCGTGTCAAGGAGGAACAGGTCGTCTCACCCTTCTCCTAGTCCAGGGCCTCCCTGAGGGCTAGTAGGAATTACAGGTTCCAGTGTATGAGCCCTCCCACCATCAGGTTCGGCTCATACGGCTAGGAGACAGGGTCAGAATTAGGGATGTGATAGGAGGTGACCAGCTCCCTGATTCCTGTCCTGGCCTAACAGCTATACTGGAGAGAGACATCTCCCGGCTGAGGGTTTCCCCCATCCGCAGCCGTGACAGCTGCAACTAGATGTCACTGAGGAGTCTAAAAGTGAGTGGGCCAATCCTATAGTCTACGGGATTGGACGTTTCGGTTCTGTAACGATTTTCGCAAACTGAACGAGATTTCCAAATTCGATGCGTATCCCATGCCCTTTGTGGATGAGCTCATCGAGAGGCTAGGACAAGCCCGGTATTTTTCTGTTTTGGACCTCACGAAAGGGTGCTGGCAGGTGGCTGCCAAAGAGAAAACTGCCTTCATCACACCTGAAGGGCTGTATCAGTACAAGGTGCTACCCTTTGGTCTGCATGGTGCCCCCGGCACTTTTCAACGGCTTCTGGACATTGTGCTGCGTCCACATCGTCAGTAGGCTTCAGCTTACCTGGATGATATTGTCATCCACAATACCGACTGGGAAAGTCACCTACCCAAAGTACAGACTGTAGTGGACTCCCTTCGGAAGGCGGGACTAACCGCTAACCCAAAAAAATGTGCGATAGGGTTAGAGGAGACCTGGGGTATGTCATTGGGAGCAGAGTCATCAAACACTAAGTGAACAAAATAGAGGCAATATGAAATTGGCCCCGACATGTCACCACTAGGCAAGTAAAGTCATTTCTGGGAATGGTGGGCTATTACATGAGGTTTGTCCCCCATTTTGCTAAGGTGGCCGCGCCATTGACACAGCTTTTGAAGGGACACAAGTCAGTGATGGTTCGCTGGGATGATCGGGCGGAAGAGGCTTTCTCCGCTTTGAAGTCAGCCCTGTGCGGGTCCCCAGTTTTGATAACGCCCGACTTCAAAAGGGAGTTTATAGTACAGACCAATGCCTCCAAAGTAGGCCTTGTGCTGTACTGTATCAGGAGCATCCCATTGTCTTCCTCAGCCGTAAGCTCACCCCAGCCGAGACCCGGTATAGTATAGTGGAGAGAGAGTGCCTGGCTATCAAGTGGGCACTCGAGTCTCTCCGCTATTATTTGTTGGGGAGAACATTCCACTTGGTAACTGACCACTTCCCTCTCAAGTGGATGAGCCAGGCCAAAGAGAGAAATGCCTGAGTCACCAAGTGGTTCAGGTCGGTTGAAGAGAAACGTGATTGCCCTGTCCCGAGTATACTGTATGGCATGTGTTCACCCCTTCAGGGTTGAACAAAGGGGGAAGGTATGTAAGAAGGTGCAAGGAATCTAGTGGATGATGGGTACGTGTCACCGAGGTTCCTGGCCTCGGTGGAGTAAGAGCCAGTTTTTATGTGTCAGCAGCAGTTGCTGTTTGACACCTTGGTACTTAGTATGGCTGTACTAGCTGATCTGGAATGGCTCTTAATGGGAGTAGTCAAAGTGCTGGGTGGGTGACTACTCCCCTCATTCCAGGCTAGGTTTTGCCAGGCATAAAAACCAGCCAGCACTGCCAGGTGGAGAGGATCACCTCCATCTGACAGTGGAGCTCAGGAGGTCTGTGTGCTGGGATCTGGGGCCTGTGCTGGGCTGGAGAGCGGAGACCCGTGTGTCAGGGGAACAGGCCGCCTAAAGCCTGTATTTTAACTTTCTGAGGCAGAACTGCCACCAAGGTGACTTTTGTTTTATTAACTTACCATTGGGTGTGAAGTAACACCAACACTGCAAAAGTGATGTTTTGTTTTTGGCATCCTGTGTGAATAAACACTGAAGTTTGAATTACTAACTTGTATTTTGCCTCTGTTCTGTGCCCGCTTATCCTAACTACCAGAGCAAATCCCCACACATCCCAATTCTTTGTGCAGTTCTTTTGTGCGAATTTCACTCTTTTTAATGCAAGAATGAGATCTGCAGCAAAGGTGCATTAAATCCGCACCAAAACCCACAAGTAACACATGTGGTTTTTGGTGTGGAAACGCACAGAAATTCATGCATGGATTTGTGCAAGACAGCTCGCACCCATCTGCAGGTAGCCTTAAACTGCCCTATCTGTTGGCAGCTTAAAGATGGCCTGTAACCAGAAAAATACCAGTAATGGGTGAACCTAGTCTGGTGGTTCCAAAATAGCTGAATGAATGCACCGGACGTGATTCAAAAAAAGAGAGAACACTATAGAAAACGCCACTCCCAAGAGTATGGAGGAGATAGGTGTGGTAAGTAGTACCCCCTTGTCCCGGAGGATAGTGATAATACAGAATAGTCTCCTAAAGAGAGTTTAAAATTCTGAAAGTTAGAGTACTCACTTCACAGGGGGTTAGTCCCAGGATAAAGCTCAAGACACCCTTGACTAACTGCCCCCCTGGCCAGGATCGCATGTCAGATGGTATCAATTGATGGCAGCCAACGACAAGGCTTCTGATCAATGCAGTTTATTGCAGTAGAAAATAAAAATATCCCAACGCGTTTCAGAGGTCTCACAACCCTCCCTCAGGGGTATTAAGAGAAGAATAAAACATACAAAATAACTAAATATACAATAAAAATACATAGAAAAAAAATATATACATATATTCTGATACGTGAAAAGTTAATATACAGAAGGAACGGGTCTAAGTACAACTACAATATGGGTATCAAATACAGTGTAGTTCAATTAAAAATCAGACTGTTATGCATTAAACTTGTAGACAGTACCATATACTGTTTACTACATAAATGGATATTTCTCTCTTCACTACCAGATTTTAATTTCAACCGGATCATCACTCCAAGCAAGATTAATTTCCATTTTCACAATATACTGAAAATTCTAAAATCTACCTTCAGGGGTCTTTTAACACAGGTCTCCAGTACTTCAGGAGGAGATGTTCCTTCTGTGTGTACTTCCCCTTTAATGGATACTTAAATAGGATTTCGAAAATGCACATGGGGGTGGCGTCCAAACGGAAGTCAATGTTTCTCCATTAATAGATTAACATATAGTTACAATAGACAAAAAAACAACCTCCCTCATGTACAGCAATAATTTATCTAGACTAGATGCACTTTCTTCGCCATGTGTTTTGGCGTGAAACCATGATTAGAGGCCCGAAACCGGCTGAATCGCCATGCATTCCAGTGTGGAACGCAAAGCGACTTCCGGTAGGCGGCCTGCAGTGTAACTTCCTGTGCGTTCCACAGTGGAACACACAGCGCCTTCCGGCGGGGATCACGCCTCTGTCATGCGTTCCACTGTGGAACGCACCGCGGACCCTGCCTAGGATAGCATCGCTGATGTCCAGGATATCCTCCCCAGGGCTCAATCACAGGAATACAAGGATGGATTTCTATATAGGACAAGAATGTATATATGTGTATGTAGCCTAACCATATAATACTCTAGAGGGGGAAGAAGTGGAATAAACAGAATATTTTATAGCAAATAATATATTTAATAAAAATAGAAAAAATGTAGCTGAATGAATAGTAGATCATATATTCAATAAAAATAAAAATAAAGAGGATGAGGCTCAATGAACTAGTGAAATGTTGATGGGATGCATTTAAAAATTAACCAAATACCTTCTTCATATGTATAGAAGTATAGAAAAACCTATGACCCAAAGGTACAATCCCGGGACAAGGACAGATTCCAACATCAAATATCTATATGGGAGAAGAATGTATATATGTATATATATCCTGTCCATATAATACTCTAGAGGGGGTAGAAGTAATATATAATATATGAAATTTAAAATAAAAAATAAAAATATATAAGATTAAAAAAAATGAAAAAGAGAAAGAAATGGGGCTCAATAAACTGGTAAGATATTAATGAGATGTAAAAATAGCCAAAAAATCTACTGCATATATAAAAAACTATCATACACATATGGAAAATATAAGATATATATCTAAAAATTCAGCATAATCCATATAAAAAATCATATAAAAAAATCACAAAGAATAAAAAAAAATTTTTTTTAATAAAATATAAAGTATAAAAGATCAAAAAATTAAAAATTAAAATGAACATATTCCAGGGACTCATTGAGGCCAAAGGGTGTTAAGGTGAAATATCCAGTACATTTCTTTCTTGCACAATACCTGGAAACAGTGTGTGTGTCGGGATTCGAACCCGTGACCAGCCACATCCCAGGCGGTAGCCCTGCTTATTAGGCTACCGTCCTCTCTAGACATTCCTCCCTGAAACCTATTATGTAACCTCAGTCTTGCCAAGCCTTGCTCATCACCCTTGATTCCCCACACCTGGTACTTCCCTATATAAGTCCAGCCCCTTGCACTCTAGCTTGCTGATTATTGAGCTCCTGAGCCTTGATCAAGCTTCTCCTCATCTGCTGCTCTTGCTACTACTGGAAGTCCACTGCTGACCAGGAATTGCCTACCGACTACTCTTCTGCTTTGTCCCTACCTACTGAACTGCTACCACCGTTGCCATCCGAATTGTCTGACCACGCTTACTGCCCCCTGCCCTGACCCATCGTCTGCCTCCCGACTACGCCTCTGCCAGACTTCCTGCACCTACTACCTGCCTGCGGTCCTTGCCACTGGGCTCCACTCCTACCTCCAGCCAGCAGTCCTCTGACTCAGGTGAGCCTGTAGGACTGTTACAGAATAATCAGCCCACTATGGAGTCCGCAATGGCCACTCTGTGTAAGCAGGTCTCCGAACTTCAAGAATTTGGTACTACATATCAGGAGAAATTTGCCCAGCTCCAAGGCGTAGTCCAAAGCCAACAGAGGGAGATTATTGAACTACAGAGGCAACTCCTGGACGTCCGCGGCGACATGCTGGATCTGTTTGTAGTCGTTTACCTGGACGACATCTTGATCTTCTCTGAAGACCTCGAGCAGCACCGCGAACACGTCCGCAGGGTACTGCAGAGACTCCGACAGAACTCTCTCTATATCAAGCTAGAGAAATGCGAGTTTGAGCGAACCACCACTCAGTTCCTCGGATACATCATCTCCCCAGAGGGCCTAAGTATGGACCCGGGGAAGGTCCAAGCAGTGATGAACTGGCCCGTTCCAAAAAACGAGAAGGAGATACAAAGATTCAATGGCTTCGCCAACTTCTATCGGAAGTTTATCCGGAACTTCTCCAAGGTCATAGCACCAATCACCCAACTCACCAAGAAGGCAGTCCCCTTCTCCTGGACACCCGAGGCCCAGGAGGCCTTCACCAAGTTGAAACTCCTCTTCACTTCTGCCCCAATCCTAATCCACCCGAACCCCGAGCTCCCATTTACAGTCGAAGTGGATGCATCAGACTCCGCGGTGGGGGCAGTTTTGTCACAACGGACAGGGGAGAGGATGCTATTACACCCGTGCGCATATTTCTCCTGCCAGATGTCCCCCTCCGAGAAGAACTATGACATCGGGAACAAAGAACTACTGGCGATCAAGGATGCCTTCTCCGAGTGGAAACACCTGCTGGAGGGAGCCACCAACCCCATAATCGTACTAACTGACCACAAGAACCTCGAGTTTATCCACAGCGCTAAGAGACTCTCAGCCAGACAGGCCAGATGGAGCCTATTCTTTTCCCGCTTCAACTTTCTCATCACCTATCGCCCCGGATCAAAAAACGGCAAGGCTGATGCCCTCTCCAGAATGTTTTCCGAGCCCTAACAGAGTAACAAGGGCCAAAATAACATCTTACCCGAGAGAAGGGTCGTAGGGGCCACCTACTCTAAAGAACTCCTGGGCACAATCAAAGAAGGATACAAAAATGACCCCTTCTTTGCCCACCCCACAGGGAATATCAGCCTTACGTTTAAGAACGGTCATTGGTTTCATCAGGACCTACAACTATATGTACCAGAAATCGCACGGCTCGAAGGGCTCAAACTCAACCATGACTCCAAACTGGCCGGCCATTTTGGCACAAGAAAGACCCAGGAGCTTCTCTCCCGCTCCTTCTGGTGGCCAACATACAAGGAGGACATCAAGAGGTACATCTCCTCGTGCGCGGTCTGTGCCCGCAATAAGACTCCTCGTTCCTCTCCCGTGGGTCTGTTACAACCCCTCCCTATTCCCTCCTGCCCCTGGGGCTCGATCTCCATGGACTTTGTGGTAGACCTTCCTCCTTCAAAAGGGATGAACACTATCCTGGTCGTGGTCGACCGTCTCACCAAGATGGCCCATTTCATCCCCTACAAAGGCTTACCCACCGCCAAACAGACGGCCGATCTAATTCTCAGAGAGGTCTTCAGGCTGCATGGGATCCCGGACGACGTGGTCTCCGACCGAGGTGTACAATTTGCCTCAAAGTTCTGGAAGAACTTCTGCCTGGCGCTCAGGGTTAAAGTGAACCTGTCCTCCGCTTTCCACCCTCAGTCAAACGGGCAGACTGAGAGAACTAATCAGACCCTAGAGCAGTACCTACGCTGTTTCAGCTCCCACCTGCAGGATGACTGGCTTGATCATCTCCCCACGGCCGAGTTCACCTACAACAATGCTGAGCACAGCTCAACCAAGCACAGCCCCTTCTTTGCTAACACAGGCTCGCACCTGGTGTTCATTCCCCACCTGCCCGTCGCCTTCACCCTCCCAGCAGTGGCCGAACGCCTAACAAACCTACAGGAGGCACAAAAGAACATTATAGACAACCTCCAGCTCGCCCAGAGGCGTTTTAAACAGGGAGCAGACAGACGTCACAAACCCACCCCGGGCTTCCATGTGGGAGACAAGGTGTGGCTGTCCACCAGGAACCTCAGATTGAAGGTCCCCTCCAAAAAGTTGGCCCAAATATACATGGGTCCGTTCCGGATCACCGCACAAATCAACGAGGTCACGTTCCAGCTCGACCTTCCGGACTCCATTAGGGTGCACCCTGTCTTCCATTGCTCACTCCTCAAGTGGAGAACACCTTTACAGATTGGTGTCACACGTAAACATGCAGGGTCGCCATCATGTACTTTAGCATAATGTCTGGAGACACTGTGCGTAAGTACTCTCCTCGTAATATTTGAGCGGTGCTCATTCATTCTTTCACGCAGGGATTGTGTGGTACGGCCCACGTAAAAGAGTGAACAAGAACATTGGAGGAGATAAATCACATTCATCGTACTACAATCCATATGTTGTTTAAACGTAAATATTTCGCCATTCTAGGGATTTTTGATGTTCCTAATGCCATATGTGATCATAAAGCAACACTTACACCTACTACCTTTACACTTAAATATTCCCGGAGTACCCTTTATTATTTTCTCCATGTTTGAGGAGTGATCCAACTTAGGACAGGAGGGGGCCAATAGATTTTTCAACGTTTTTGCTCTGCGGAACGTAAGAATAGGTGTAGAGGTGATGCCTTTATTCAAAAGGGGATCCTTTAGTACAAACCGGATTCCAAAAAAGTTGGGACACTAAACAAATTGTGAATAAAAACTGAATGCAATGATGTGAAGATGGAAAATGTCAATATTTTATTTGTAATAGAACGTAGATGACAGATCAAACGTTTAATCCGAGTAAATGTATCATTTTAAAGGAAAAATACGTTGATTCCAATTTTCACGGTGTCAACAAATCCCCAAAAAGTTGGGACAAGTAGCAATAAGAGGCTGGAAAAAGTAAATTTCAGCCTAACTAAGAGCTGGAAGACCAATTAACACTAATTAGGTCAATTGGCAACATGATTGGGTATAAAAAGAGCTTCTCAGAGTGGCAGTGACTCTCAGAAGCCAAGATGGGTAGAGGATCACCAATTCCCACAATGTTGCGCAGAAAGATAGTGGAGCAATATCAGAAAGGTGTTACCCAGCGAAAAATTGCAAAGACTTTGCATCTATCATCATCAACTGTGCATAACATCATCCGAAGATTCAGAGAATCTGGAACAATCTCTGTGCGTAAGGGTCAAGGCCGTAAAACCATACTGGATGCCCGTGATCTCCGGGCCCTTAAACGACACTGCACCACAAACAGGAATGCTACTCTAAAGGAAATCACAGAATGGGCTCAGGAATACTTCCAGAAACCATTGTCAGTGAACACAATCCACCGTGCCATCCGCCGTTGCCAGCTGAAACTCTACAGTGCAAAGAAGAAGCCATTTCTAAGCAAGATCCACAAGCTCAGGCATTTTCACTGGGCCAGGGATCATTTAAAAAGGAGTGTGGCAAAATGGAAGACTGTTCTGTGGTCAGATGAGTCACGATTCGAAGTTCTTTTTGGAAATCTGGGACGCCATGTCATCTGGACCAATGAGGACAAGGACAACCCAAGTTGTTATCAACGCTCAGTTCAGAAGCCTGCATCTCTGATGGTATGGGGTTGCATGAGTGCGTGTGGCATGGGCAGCTTGCATGTCTGGAAAGGCACCATCAATGCAGAAAAATATATTCAGGTTCTAGAACAACATATGCTCCCATCCAGACGTCATCTCTTTCAGGGAAGACCCTGCATTTTTCAACAAGATAATGCCAGACCACATTCTGCATCAATCACAACATCATGGCTGCGTAGGAGAAGGATCCGGGTACTGAAATGGCCAGTCTGCAGTCCAGATCTTTCACCTATAGAGAACATTTGGCGCATCATAAAGAGGAAGGTGCAACAAAGAAGGCCCAAGACGATTGAACAGTTAGAGGCCTGTATTAGACAAGAATGGGAGAGCATTCCTATTTCTAAACTTGAGAAACTGGTCTCCTCGGTCCCCAGACGTCTGTTGAGTGTTGTAAGAAGAAGGGAAGATGCCACACAGTGGTGAAAATGGCCTTGTCCCAACTTTTTTGGGATTTGTTGACACCATGAAATTCTGATTCAACATATTTTTCCCTTAAAATGATACATTTTCTCAGTTTAAACTTTTGTTCCGTGATTTATGTTCTATTCTGAATAAAATATTAGAAGTTGGCACCTCCACATCATTGCATTCAGTTTTTATTCACGATTTGTATAGTGTCCCAAATTTTTTGGAATCCGGTTTGTAGTATGGACCAGTTTTTTCTTAGAATTTCTCGGATAAGATTGTGTTGAGAACTATATCTAGTAACCAGACTTAAACCGCGCATTAAACCAGGGTCTTTTGTTCCAGATGCTGAATTATCTACCTTCGGTTGTAGACTTTCTTGTTGAGATGTTTTCGAGATTCTTTTGATGGAATCTTCTAGTAGTTTTTTTGGGTAACCTTTATCCCTGAATCTCTTCTTAAGGAACCCTATTTGAGTCTTCACAGTACGGTCTTCGGAACAATTTCTCCTAATCCTTTTTAGTTGACTAAAAGGGATGTTTCTAATCCACTTTCAGTGACAACTCGTATACTCTAGATAACTGTTTGCATCAATCGTCTTGAAGTGAGTTTGCGTAATAATTTTGTTACTTTCTATAGTAAGTTTAAGATCTAGGAAAATAACCGATGTGGTACTGTGTTCCAAAGTAAAGGATAAATTCCAATCATTTGAATTCAGTTTCTCAATGAAATTACATAGTTCCATGCTATCCCCCGCCAAATAAAAATAATGTCGTCTATAAATCTACGATAAAATTTAATATTAGGATGAGATAAAAGGCCAAACTTCTCCTCAAACATGCCCATAAACAAATTGGCGTAGGATGGCACAAATTTCGTACCCATTGCCATGCCTTGAGTTTGTAGATAAAAATTATTATTAAAAGTGAAATAATTATGTTTTAAAATAAATTCTATGGCCCTACCAATGAAATCCCTCTGACTGTCCGGCATCTGTGTATCCTGGGATAACGTATGGATTATAGCAGCAATTCCTAATTCATGTTTAATATTAGTATAAAGGGCTGACACGTCCAATGTTACCCAAATAAAATCATCTTCCCAACAAAAGGTTTCTAGTGAGGTTATAAGGTGGGCCGTTCCCTAATATAAGAAGGGAGCTTTGTGACGTATTTTTGTAAATAATTATCCACATAGGCTGATAGATTTGCCGTTAGGCACCCAACCCCTGATTTGATCGGCCTACCTGGGGGATTCGTTAAGGACTTATGTATCTTTGGTAAGAAGTAAAAACGTGGAGTTGATGGATGTGCAGTTTGAAGAAAGATTTTTAATTTTTTGTCTATGATACCCCCTTCATACCCTGATAGGACAAGGTCATAGAGTAATTTCTTAAAATCCCGAGTGGGGTCCTCTAGGAGGGGTCTATAGAAATTTTCATCTGAAAGAATCCTCATAGATTTCGCAATATAATAATCTCCAAAATTACAATCCCCCCTCCCTTATCGGCACTTTTTATCACAATATCCCTATTTCTCATGAGGGTTTTAATGGCAAGTTTTTCTTTATGTCTCAGGTTATCCTTAATCTTGCAACCTAGTCCCTCATCAATGTTGTCTCTTGGTGGCTTCACTAGAGCAGCTTTGAGGTCCCTCATTGTCACGTCATAAAAGTATTCAATAAAGGAACCTCTGCTCTCCAGTGGGTAAAAAGTGGATTTCCCTTTAAGGTCACAGGGAATAGGTGTCTGAATAAATACATCAGTCAGCGTGGGGTCCGGGTTAGACATACTTTTGGATTCTAAAGATTTACCAGCAAAGTGTCTCTAGAGTGTCAATTTCCTGATAAATTGATTCAGGTCAACAAACACCTCAAAGAGATCAGATTGGTCAGTGGGGCAAAACGAGAGTCCCTTACTCAAGAGCAATATCTCACTGGGATGTAAAATATATTTCGAAAGATTGAATATCCCCTGGATCTTTCTACTATGGTTGGTGCTATCATGTCAGGTTCTTCTTTGGTTTTGATTTTTTCTTTGCGGGACTGTCTATGTTTTCCACCTCTTCTCCCTGTAGGCCGGAGATTTGTCTTTTGCGGGATTTGTTCAATAGGGGAAAAAATTTGGTAATTTTGGTGAGATGGACCTGGGTTTGAGGTTGACTCATTGGTGTCACATACGGACTTACGGGACAGAGTGGTGGTCCAGTTTTTTCGCATCGGAGGAATCGAGTTCTTCGTTAATTTGGCTGTTGGCGATATTCGTTCTAAAAAACTGTTATCTACTATTGTTGATGGTAGTTTTAAAAAATGGTCTGGACTACTAGTGGACACTGAGTAGAAATATCTATAATGGATATTCCCGGTTCTGGACTGCTGGTGGACACTGAATGCGTTGAAATATCTAGAATTGACGCGACCGGTTTAAAAGATGATGGATCAGCTGATACCTCCAATTGGCCCGTATTCGTTCCGGTATAGGGTTCTTCCAAATCAGTAGGACGGCTCCCTATTGGTGTGTGATATATGGAGGTATTGCAGGGATTGGGATATATCACTAATTCAGGGTTTGGTACCTTTTTCATCGTTGTTGGTGACACCGATGATGATTCAGGAGTAATTAGTTGAGTTGGCTTCTTATTTACCTGCCCAAGTGTCCATTTCTGGGAGGAACATGGCTCTTGGACCGCTGACAAGGGTGGATGATAAGAGGCCGGAAGGGATAAGGGTGTAATCCTAGATGGCTTAGGGATGGGTTTAGACATTAGGGGTACAGGTCTCCTACAATTGGAATCCTGTGTTGCAATGTTCGTTGATCTAGTTTTCCAGTGGTCAGGCCCATGTCTATTGCTATTATAGATGGTTCTTCCTTGGATGACTGACTCCGCATAAGTTAATGGTTTCTTATTCGCCACAATTATATTCTCAATCCCAAATTGATTGTGGAGTCTTTTAACTGAAGGGGGGGGACTATTCTAGGGGGGGTGTTGGTTCTTTTCCTATCCCATACCCTCACCTTCTGGTCTCTATAGTCAGATAAATCCCTATAGAGTTTGGAACATTTGGTCCTAACTTCCCTGTATTCAAAAATTCTAAACATTTCCCTTTTTTGCAATAAAGGGGAATGGGGGTCTATATTACGTTTGCCCCTTTTCAAATGACTCTTCAGTTTACTAGCGAGGTCTAGACACATTTTCGGGCCTCTAATTATGGTTTCACGCCAAAACACATGGCGAAGAAAGTGCATCTAATCGAGATAAATTATTGCTGTACATGAGGGAGGTTGTTTTTTGTCTATTGTAACTATATGTCAATCTATTAATGGAGAAACATTGACTTCCGGTTTCGGGCCCTCCCCCCTTTGGACGCCACCCCCATGTGCATTTTCAAAATCCTATTTAAGTATCCATTAAAGGGGAAGTACACACAGAAGGAACATCTCCTCCTGAAGTACTGGAGACCTGTGTTAAAAGACCCCTGAAGGTAGATTTTAGAATTTTCAGTATATTGTGAAAATGGAAATTAATCTTGCTTGGAGTGATGATCCGGTTGAAATTAAAATCTGGTGAAGAGAGAAATATCCATTTATGTAGTAAACAGTATATGGTACTGTCTACAAGTTTAATGCATAACAGTTAGTTTTTAATTGAACTACACTGTATTTGATACCCATATTGTAGTTGTACTTAGACCCATTCCTTCTGTATATTAACTTTTAACGTATCAGAATATATGTATATATTTTTTTCAATGTATTTTTATTGTATATTTAGTTATTTTGTATGTTTTATTCTTCTCTTAATACCCCTGAAGAAGGAGGGTTGTGAGACCTCTGAAACGCGTTGGGATATTTTTATTTTCTACTGCAATAAACTGCATTGATCAGAAGCCTTGTCGTTGGCTGCCATCAATTGATACCATCTGAAATGCGATCCTGGCCAGGGGGGCAGTTAGTCACGGGTGTCTTGAGCTTTATCCTGGGACTACCCCCCCTGTGAAGTGAGTACTCTAACTTTCAGAATTTTAAACTCTCTTTAGGAGACTATTCTGTATTATCACTATCCTCCGGTACAAGGGGGTACTACTTACCACACCTATCTCCTCCATACTCTTGGGAGTGGCGCCTTCTATAGTGTTCTCTCTTTTTTTGAATCATGTCCGGTGGATCCATTCAGCTATTTTGGAACCACCAGACTAGGTTCACCCATTACTGGTATTTGTCTATTGGGAATGAAGAATATTTTTTCATCTCCCCATAACACTTGTGCTGCCTTCCTTAAATAGTAACTTAACGGCACTTAGATTGTGGTGCTATTTTATTTTTTCTGTCTACACTAGCATCTTCTCCATCCCTCTGGTGCCTTTTCCCCAGGGCCTATAGCCCTGGTGGAATCACTCAACCTCTTTTTCTTTTCTCCTATTGCTGTCACCAGAAAAGGCAGTTCACTCCATAGGCAGCACGTTATAGAAAAAAAGGAACTGAGCAGATTGATATATGGTTTTGGGGGAAATAATTCTGTAAAACATGTAAATTTTATACATTTAACCCTTTCCCTGCTAAGACACTTCAGTAGCCAGGAACGTATCGCATACAGTGGTGCTTGAAAGTTTGTGAACCCTTCAGAATATTCTATATTTCTGCATGAATTCGACCTACAACTACATCAGATTTTCACATCAATCCTAAAAGTGAATCAAGATAACTATATCAAGCAAATGAGTCAAAAATAATGAGTCAAATTATTAGACTGATTCAATATCATATGCCTGAGTGGCAAAAGTAGGTAAATCTTTGCTTTCAGTATCTGGTGTTACCTCCTTGTGCAGCAATAACTGCAACTAAATGTTTACGGTAGTAGTTGATTCGTCTTGCACATTGACTTGGAGGAATTTTAGCCCATGATTCAGACGTTTACCAGCATCCAGATCACAGCGCCAAATAGGTTGCACCAAACACACCACTGGCGTGGATAAAAATGATGGTACCCTTAACTTAATATTTTGTTGCACAACCTTTTGAGGCAATCACCCGATTTCTGTAACTTTCAGTGAGACTTCTGCACCTCTTCACCGGTATTTTGGCCCCCTCCTCATGACCAAACTGCTCCAGCTGTCTCAGGTTTAACCCCTTATGGACCCGTGCCGTACATGTACGGCGCAGCTGGACGTGACTTAAGGACCAGTGCCGTACATGTATGGCACAAGGTCCGCCAGGTGCTGGGGCAAGATCGCAGGGGAATCAGGGCATCATGGCTGCTCTTACCGGCAGGCATCCATGCCGGGTAAGGGCAGCATGGTGTCTTTCCGCCCCCCTGCAGCTCCAAGCGCTGCGATTGGCCGGTCAATGAAGACTGGCACATCACAGCGCCAGAAGCAGAAGGAAGGGGGGGGCTTTAGGGCGGGGAGTCATGGGGAGGTGACCGGTGCTGAACTGGTCAGCACTGATCTACTCCTAGGTCAGGCAGGGGACTCCAGTGTTTGGAGTCCCCTGCCAGAGCTGCGATTGGCTGGAACAACGCTCCAGCCAATGGCAGCGCTATAGCAGCACAGAAAAAGGGCTGAACCTCTCTGCAGGCAGCTATTCTAGCTGGTAACTGCATGCAGAGAGTTTCTGTGCTTCTCTGTGCTGCTTGTTGGATTGCTGGGACTTGTGGTGCACCCTCACTGTGATTTGAGCTTTTCCTGCTGAAAGAAGAAAAGAAGAAGAAAATCTGGAATTGCTGCACTGATTTTTTTTTCCCATTAGCCGCTGTTCCAGATCCCTAAACACCCTCCATCCCTGTCCCTGTCCCTTCCCGCCAAAAACCTCTGTACCTCTCTCCCTCCCACCCAGCCCCCCATCCTTTTTTTTACGGACACCATTGGGTCCGTGCGCTTTTTTTGGTCATTTTTTTTACAATTTTCCAGCTCTGCACCACTTTTTCTGTGTGCGAACTGTTACCGCCAAGCGCTGGTCAGTCCACTGTTCAGCCCCATGGCAAATTTTTGGGGTGCAGATATATATATTTTTTCAACTGTGCTTTTTTTAAAAAGTAATATAATCTTATTATATATATATTATATATATATAAAAAAAAAGGAAAGTGATGGCGGCACCGGAAAAACAAACAATGATGGGTGCTATGTAGCTGCTTACCCCGTATAAATAAAGATGAAAAACGGACAGCACTCCAGGTAAAAAGCAATGGTGTTTATTCACCCATGTGGAAGGCAATGTTTCAGCTCATACAAGAGCCTTTTTCAAGCCTTTTTTACCTGGAGTGCTGTCTGTCTTTCATCTTTTTTTTATATATATATATATATATATATATATACAAAATGTGTGTGTGTGTGTGTGTTGATTTTTATATAGTGTATTCTTTTTTTTTGTATCTGCAGTAAATTTTTATACTGCAGTGTCTGCACGGACGCACCAAACACCAGCTTGTGTGCGTTCTGCAGCCCTGAGCACTAATTAGTACCGCTTTCATTTTTTGGTGTAAAAAATACATTTAGTGTTAAATAGAAATCAATTTTAGGTAGTGTTAGTGTAGATTTTTGCAGGCACATAATATCTGTGTGCGTGCGTCCTGCACCTGCTGAGCGCTGATCAGAAACATCCATTTTTCTCCATATACATATCTCCATATACATATATATAGAATTACATTTTAGTTAGGTAGTGTTATTATACATTTTTGCACGCACGCAACATCTTTGTGCGTGCATCCTGCAATTTTGAAACTTTTTTCTCTACTCCTTTTCTCTATTTCACATTTTTTACAAGCCGCTACGCGTGTGAAAACACAACATACACACTCCTCACACTAAATAAAGGTTTACACATTTCACACATCACATCCCAATAAAATAAAAATGGCCCAACGAGTATACTCAGCTGAAGAGGCATACGCAATGCTTGCCTCCGATACGGAGTCTGTCAGTGAGGGAGAAGAGGATGTCACTTTGCTCCTCCTCATAATCATCATCATCCGCTGATGAGGGAACCTCTGAAAGGTGCCCCAGAACAACAGCTGAGGCAGTCCCCCAGAGATAGCCCATATGGACACCATCCCCTGACGATTATCAGCCCCAAATTCCGGATTTTGAGGGCAGCTCCGGAATACAGATAGTGCGGGCTTTACTGAACTAGATTTTTTTCAAAATCTTCTTCTCTGAAGATTTTGTAAATTTAATGGTGGCCCAAACCAATTTATACGCCCAACAATTCATTGATCAGAACCCTACATCGGCATACGCTAGACCCCTAGGTTGGAACCCAGTAAGTGCAGCAGAGATGATGAAGTTTTGGGGGCTCGTGCATATGGGCGTTGTAAAGAAGCCAAATGTTAGACAATATTGGAGTTCGGACATTTTCTACCAGACTCCAATTTACAGTAAGACCATGACCCGAAAACTATTTGAGTCAATTCGGAAATTCCTACACTACAACGACAATGTCACAGTGCCCACCCCAAAACGACCTGACATTTGACCGTCTGTTCAAGGTTAGGCCTGTCATTGACCACTTTAAAACCAGGTTTGCTGAGGTGTACAACCCAGATAACAATGTCTGTGTAGAGGAGTCCCTATTACTTTACAAAGGGAGGATTAGATTCCGTCAGTACCTGCCTAGCAAAAGGGCAAGGTATTGCATAAAGATATACAAACTTTGTGAGAGTAGCTCCGGGTATACCCACAAGTTCCGCATTTACTAAGAGAAAGGTTCCCGGATAGAACCCCCAGAATGTCCCCCCATCCTAGGAGTTAGTGGGAAGATTGTGTTGGACTTATTGCCCCCACTGCTGGATAAGGGTTACCACCTCTATGTGGATAACTATTATACCAGCATACCCCTACTCATGTCCCTAACTGCCAGAGGTACTATGGCTTGCGGCACAGTGCGCAAAAATCAGAGTGGCCTCCCTAGATCCCTGGTAGGGCAACCACTGAGAATGGGTGAAAGTAGGGCTCTCCTCCATGAGAACATGCTAGTGGTTAAGTTCAAGAACAAGAGGGACGTCCTTGTACTGACCACCATTCACACTAACACCAGCTCCCCTACTCCTGTACGAGGTACCACAACCACTACCCCCAAACCAGTTTGTATCCTGGACCACAACAGGCACATGGGAGGGGTGGATGTTTCAGATCAACTTCTGAAGCCCTACAGTGCCACACAAAAAATTAAAGAGTGGTACAAAAAGTTGGCCGTACACATTGTACAGATGGCAATGTGTACGTACTATTTCAATCAGCAGGCCACACAGGAACTTTCCTTCAGTTCCAAGAGGTGGTTATCAAGGCCCTAATTTTTTAAAGCCAGGATGGGAGGGTCCCAGTACTTCAGGAAGTCATGGTGCCTGTGTTGTACCAGGGCAACATTTTCCTGGTCAAGTACCCCAGACAGCAAGGAAGGGAAGGACCCCAAAAAGATGCAGGGCATGTTCAAAAGGGGAATAAGGAAAGACACCATTTACCACTGTGAAACCTGCCCTAAACAACCTGGCCTGTGCATGCAGGCCACTACCACTCATCCATGGAGTATTCATTTAATTTCATCCATGATGTACCCTGTAGTTTTACCACTTTATATATCTGCATAGCTTACAGATCCACTTTTCACCAACCACTACATATTCATTTCTGTGAAACACCTGTTAGGCCAAAAGTGCCCTTTCCACCCCTTAAAATGTTCATACCGGGGTGCTCTTTCCAAAATGGCGTAACTTCGCTGGGTTTTTAATTTCTGGGGACCGCAGGATTTTTTTTAATGCGACATGGCATCTAAAATCAATGTCTGCCAATTCAGGTCCATATTTTGCTGTTTGACTCTAGAGCCCTGCTGTGCGGTCATAGATATGGGGTGTTGCCGTATTCGGGGGGAAATGGGTAACAAAATTTCCTAGACGTTTCCTAGTTCTACTAAACACCTTTGAGGTCAAAGTTCTCACTACACACCTTGAAAGATTCCTTGAGGGGTGTAGTTTCCAAAATGGGGTCACTTTTTGGGGGTTTCCACTGTAGGGCCACCTCAGGGTGTCTTCATATGCGACATAGCTCCCAATTACCATTCCAGCTAAATCCGCTCTCCAAAAGCCATATGGTGCTCCTTCCACTCTGAAGCCTGCTGTGCGCCCATACATCAGTTTTTGAGCACATATGGGGTGTTTCTGTAAACTCCAGATTCGGGGTAAGAGATTTTGAGTTTTTACATGACAAAACTGTATAGAAAGGTTATTGAATATTATGTTAGGACAATCTGAAAACTTTTTGTTGCCCTAATGATATTTATCTAGGTGTGCAGGTCCACCCAAGCCATCCAACAGATGCAAAATAAATTTGAGGTTTACTGGTTCTCAGTCAGATGAGAGCTCGTTTGGAATATCTCATAGTGCACGAGGCTGCCATTGTAAGGTATGCTGGCTGTTATCTGTATAGATAGATGGATGGCTTGTACATACCTGGCTTTTGGCATATAGCCTTTGTGTGGTTGTCTATTGTATGTCATACATAATAGGAGTCTTAGACGCATCCAGCTATCCTCTTAATGCTGTTGCCAAACCATTTTGATAGGGTTTCCATCACAATTTCTAACCTTTTTTTATGAACCAAACACCCTCTTCTCTTCCGAGCAGGGGGTGCCTGGGGGTTCTCCCATTGTATTAAATTGTATTGGAGCACCTGAATTATTTGGCCGAGCACTCGGATCTGCCGAGCATAGCGATGCTCGAGCCGAACAGCAGTTCGGCTGAGCATGCTCGCTCATCACTACTCAGCTGCTTTATAACATCATAATACACAGCTCAGCTGCTTTATAACATCATAATACACAGTTAAGCGGCTGCAGAACCTCATGATACATACCGCCGCTGCTGCAGAACCTCATAATACACACCTCAGCTGCTGTAGAACCTCATAATACACACCTCAGCTGCTGCAGAACATCATAGCACATAACCCCCTGTTAGAGGAGATACCATATGACTTTCATGCATATAGTTATTCACACTTGTATAGTGAATAGGCCATGAGGAAGGATGATGTGTTTCATCCGAAACGCGCAATTTTTAAATGTTTTTTTTTGCATTGCATGATGTTTTTATTAGTGATGAGAGAGCATGCTCAGCAGATCCGAGTGCTCGGCCAAATAATTTGGGTTCTCGAATACAATTTAATATAATGGAAGTCAATGGGAGAACCCCAGGCGTGATTACATGACAAAACTGTATAGAAAGGTTATTAATTATTATGTTAGGACAATCAGAAAACTTTTTGTCGCCCTAATGATATTTATCTAGATGTGCAGGTCCACCCAGCCATCCAATAGATGCAAAATAACTTTGAGGTTTCCTGGTTTTCAGTCAGATGAGAGCTGGTTTGGAATATCTCATGGTGCACAAGGCTGCCATTGTAAGGTATGCTGACTAAGCCTGTCATCTGTCTCATGGATAGATTGATGGCTTGCACATACCTGGCTTTTGGCATACAGCCTTTGTGTGGTTGTCTATTGTATGACGTACATAATAGGAGTCTAAGATGCATCCAGCTATCCTCTTAATGCTGTTTGCAAACTATTTTGATGGGGTTTCCATCAATTTCTAACCTTTTTATATGAACCAGACTTCCTCTTCTCTTCTGAGCAGGGGGTGCCTGGTTGTCTTCCATTGACTTCCATTATACTCAGGTGCTCGGCCGAGCACACGAATATAGCAATGTGTTGGGGCCCAACACCTGAATATTTTGGTGTTCGCTCATCACTAGTTTTTAAAATAAAGATTTGAAGTTTTTAACCACAAGTGCCAGCAGATTTGTCCTGGATTCAGAACCTCATTATACACACCTCAGCTGCTGCAGAACATCATAGTACACACCTCAGCTGCTGCAGAACATCATAATATGTACTTCAGCTGCTGCAGAACCTAATACTACACACCTCAGCTGCTGCAGGATATCATAGTACACACCTCAGCTTCTGCAAAACATGATAATCTGATGCTACAGAACACATAAGGCTTTAGGCCTCGTTCACTTCTCTGCCAAACAGATCTGGCTTTCTAATCTGGCACAAATTCCATGATGGAAACCCATCAGATCTCATTATGGTCAGCGGGATCCATCTGGTGTTGTCGTTGGTGTGCTCCTGTGACAGAGAGGAACAGCAAATGTCACCAGTGCAGATGTGAACAAAGCCTAATACACAACCTAGATGCTTGTTATATACAGGTTACAAAAAACATAGACATACAAATAATCTATGAATGTACTATGTAAAAAGACCCTGAAGAGTAAGTATAGACCCACTCAGTGTACATGAATACACCAAATATCGAAAATGAACTGAGATTAAACGGGTATATCATTAAAAAAAAAAAACTTTATTAAATACAAGTTACATATATAAAATGAGAACATGATACAACAGATAAAAAATTACTACACCTGAGGAGGTATATCAGCACATGTATATCAAAGAAAAGAAGGGGGAGAGAGATGGAGATAAAAAGTAAACCAGCTAGCTTAATGCTGTGTATAAATCCGTGACCCCAATTGATATGTATGTATAGAGACATATAACACCCAAAGGGTATAAAGTGCAAGTACATGTAAAGAATACGATGAAATAAATCTCCACATCATTAAACGGTCACAGACAGCACAGCAAAGTGCAAATGCATAGTAACGACTAAATCTCCATGTCCATAAATATATGGCTGTAGCACAGTAACAACATCCATCAAAGTAGCCCAAGTAAATATAATCAGAGGCCAGGGCCTACAGCCACATCCCTAAAAACTCACAATAGCCATGATATGAATGCATACCCATTGTGTTGGGGATATCCACCTCAGGAGAGCCACATACCCCGACGCACGTTTCGGCGATGCCTTCCTCTGGGGGTGCCAAGGAACAGTGACCGTTTATTGATGTGGAGATTTATTTCATTGTATTCTTTACATGTACTTGCACTTTATACCCTTTGGGTGTTATATGTCTCTATACATACATATCAATTGGGGTCACGGATTTATACACAGCATTAAGCTAGAACAACAAAGGAAATGGAGCTCAAAGTACCAAATGATAAATATTGAATTTTATTAGGGTATGACAGAACATGATTAAAATAACATACATGTGATGCCAGAGGACAGGGAAAAAGGGAACAGGGAGAGGGAAAGAACGGCGCCACCCTGGGGAGAACACACAGGTCAAAAATACATAAATGTATATGAGGGTCAACGGGATGTGCATGGTACCAGCCCATGAACCAAATACATGTACATAATGAAAGGTGAGTGAAAATCAGCTGCAAAGACCAACTGCGGGCATGAAGTAAGATATATTAGACAAAGTAAATGAACAGCATGCCACAGTAAATAGGAAGCCTGATGTTTAGAGAACATCCAGGTCAGAAACGACCATAGGAGTGGGGTTGCAGCTGAGACTCACCTAGATCAGACCAGGAGTGAAACAACCCAGGATGGCGCTACCCCAACGCGCGTTTCGGCGTGCCTTCGTCAGAAGTATTGTAATGCATTGTAAAGGGTATCAGACCCCAAAAGTTGAAGTCCCAGAGTGGGACAAAAAATAAAGTGGAAAAAAGGTAAAAGAATTGAATTTTCACCAAAAATTTAAAGTTTCAAGTAAAAAAATAAAATAAAGTAGACATATTAAGTATTGGCGCATCAGTACCGACCGGCTCTATCAAAATATCACATGACCTAACCCCTCAGATGAACACCGTCAAAAAAATTAAATAAAAACTGTGCTAAAAAAAACTTTTTTTGTCACCTTACATCACTAAAAGTGAAACACCAAGCGTATGCCCCCCAAAATAGTACCAATCTAACCGTCACCTCATCCTGCAAAAAATGAGCCCCTACCTAAGACAATCGCCCAAAAAATATAAAAACTGTGGCTCTCAGACTATAGAGACACTAAAACATTTTATTTTTTTTTAAAAGTTGAGATATTAAAGGGGTTGTCCGAGTTATTTTTTTGTTCTTTCTATGCTCCTAACAAAGCAAATGTAACAGCTTTCCAATTCACTCACTTTATCTCCAGTGGCTGGTTTCTCAGATTTCACTGAGGGTCACATGACCTGTGAGGTCAGCTTCTCTCCCTGCTCTGATAAAGGTAATTTACAAGCCTGTAAAGAGACTTCACTGTGCTGGCCACGCCCCCTTCACTGCAGTCTACTCTCTGCTAGGATTCTTAACCCCTTCAGCTGCACAGCTATGCAGGCAGTGAGGAGACAATTCTGGGCACATGATCTGACATACTAGAGAGAGCATTTCACAAGAAGGTAGGGGGAAGATCCTGTGTGTATTAGCAGTGTCATTATACAGGTGGGACATGTAGTCCTACACATACAACATGCTGCAGAGTCTCCCAGCACTCAGGGCAGCTCTTGTATTCACTCCTTTAGCAGTGTCATTATACAGCTGGGACTTGTAGTCCTACACATACAATATGCTGCAGAGTCTCCCAGCAGGCCGACATGTCACTCAGGGAAGCTCTTGTATTCACTCCCTTAGCAGAGCAGGGGGAGGGGCAGAGATTGTTTTTATTGCATGTAGACAAAGGGCCAGAAAAGAACCAGGGAAATTAGGAAAAATATATATTTTTTTTTGCATAAAACTTGCTTAGCTCAGTTATATATCAGATTTTCAGTGCTATATTATTTTTTTTCATAACTCGGACAACCCCTTTAAGTATCGCCGCGTCCATAACAACCTGCTCTATAAAAATACCACATGACCTAACCCCTCAGGTGAACAGCGTAAAAAAAAACACTGCTTTGCGGACAAGAATAGGCATTTATATTGCCGGCACCCGTTCCGTTCCGCAAATTGCGGAAGGCAACACAGGGGCGGCTTCCGTTTTTTTGCGGATCCGCGGCTTGCGGACTACAAAAAACGGCACGGCCGTGTGTATGAGGCCTTAAACTGAAATAAACCAAAGTTAGTCATATTTGGTATTGTCGCGTCCATAACAACCTGCTCTATAAAATTACCACATGATCTAACATGTCAGATGGACATTGTAAATAACAAAATATAAAAACGGTTCCAAAACAGCTTTTTTTGTTACCTTGCCTCAAAAAAAAGTGTAATATAGAGCAACCAAAAATCATATGTACCCTAAAATAATACCAAGAAAACTGCCACCTTATCCCGTAGTTTCCAAAATGGGGTCTTTTTTTGGAGTTTCTACTCTAGTGGTGCATCAGGGGGTCTTCAAATGGGACATGGTGTCACAAAAAACAGTCCAGCAAAATCTGCCTTCCAAAAAACATATGGCGTTCCTTTCCTTCTGCGCCCTGCCGTGTGCCCATACATTCAGTTTACAAACACATATGGGGTGTTTCTGCAAACGACAGAATCAGGGCAAAAAATATTGAGTTTTGTTTGACTGTTAACCCTTGCTTTGTTACTGTAAAAAAATGATTAAAATGGAAAATCTGCCAAAAAAGTGAAATTCTGAAATTTCCTCTCCATTTACCATTAATTCTTGTGGAACACCTAAAGGGTTAAGAAGGTTTGTAAAATCAGTGTTGAATACCTTGAAGGGTGTAGTTTCTAAAATTGGGTCATTTTTGGGTGGTTTCTACAGTCCTGATCAAAGTTTAAGACCACTTGAAAAATGGCAAAAAATAATATTTTACATTGTTGGATCTTAACAAGGTTCCAAGTAGAGCTTCAACATGCAACAAGAAGAAATGAGAGTGAGACACAACATTAATTGAAAATAACGATTAAACTGAAACAGGCTGTTTTTCAGCTGATCCAAATTTTAGGACCACACGCCTTTAAAAGGCCAATTCTGTGCAAAGATGTGGATTCATTGTCATTTTCTGTCAGGTAGTCACACGTTGTGATGGCAAAGGCAAAAAAACTCTCCCTTTTTTAACGTGGTCGCTTTGTTGAACTGCATAAGCAGGGTCTCTCACAGCGCGCCATCGCTGCTGAGGTGGGATGCAGTAAGACAGTCATTTGGAATTTCTTAAATGATCCTGAGGGTTATGGAACAAAAAAGTCAAGTGGAAGACCCAAAAAAATGTCATCAGCACTGAGCCGGAGGATCCAATTGGCTGCCCGTCAAGACACCGGACGATCCTCGACCCAAATTAAGGCCCTTACTGGTGCTGACTGCAGCCCCATAACCATCAGACGGCATCTGAGACTGAAGGGCTTCAAAAACAAAAAACTCTTCAAAGACCTCGTCTCCTTGAACGCCACAGAACTGCTCGTTTGGACTTTGCAAGAGAGCACCAAACATGGGACATTTAAAGGTGGAGGAAAGTTTTATTCTCTGATGAGAAAAAATTTATCCTTGATGGTCCTGATGGTTTCCAACGTTACTGGCATGACAAGCAGATTCCACCTGAGATGTTTTATACACGCCACAGTGAAGGGGGCGCCATAATGGTCTGGGGTGCTTTTTCCTTCAGTGGAACAATGGAGCTTCAGGAAGTGCAGGGGCGTCAAACGGCCGCTGGCTATGTCCAGATGTTGCAGAGAGCATTCCTTATGACTGAGGGCCCTCTGTGTGGTAACGACTGGGTTTTTCAACAGGACAACGCTACAGTACACAATGGCCGCAGGACAAGGGATTTCTTCCAGGAGAATAACATCATTCTTTTGGCCCATCCTGCGTGTTCCCCTGATCTAAATCCAATTGAGAACCTTTGGGGATGGATGACAAGGGAAGTTTACAAAAATGGACAACAGTTCCAGACAGTAGATGGCCTTCGTGCGGCCGTCTTCACCACTTAGAGAAATGTTCCCACTCACCTCATGGAAACGCTTGCATCAAGCATGCCGAAACTAATTTTTGAAGTGATAAACAATAACGGCGGAGCTACACATTACTGAGTTCATGTTTGGAAGTTGGATTTCTGTTTTGGGGGGGGGTTTAGTTTTATTTTGGAGGTGTGGTCCTAAACTTTTGATCAGCTGAAAAACAGCCTGTTTCAGTTTATTTGTTGTTTTCATTAAATTGAATGCTCAAAAAATGTTTTGTCTCACTCCCATTTCTTCTTGTTGCATGTTGAAGCTCTACCTGGAACCTTGTTAAGATCCAGCCATGCTAAATATAATTTTTTCAAGTGGTCTTAAACTTTTGATCAGGACTGTATGATGTAAGCCTCACAAAGTGACTTCAGACCTGGTCCTTAAAAAGTGGGTTTTGGAAATTTTTCAGAAAAAGATTTACTTCTAAGCCTTCTAACGTCCACAAAAAAATAAAATGACATTCACAAAATGATCCAAACATGAAGAAGACATGGGAATTGTAAATTAATAGCTATTTTTGGAGTTATTGCTATTATAAAAGTAGAGAAATGGAAATTTTGAAATTTGCTAATTTTTCTAAATTTTTGGTAAATTTGGTATATTTTATAAATAAATAGAAATGTTTTGACTCAATTTTACCACTGTCATGAAGTACAATATGTGAGGAGAAAACAATCTCAGAATGGCCTGGAAAAGTAAAAGTGTTTTAAAGTTATTACCACATACAGTGAAACATGTCAGATTTGCAAAAAAATGGAGGCGGAGTCTGACTGCTGACCTGAGCAGACGCATGTAAGAGAAGCTCCTCTACATGCAATCCAGCATCCTGGTTTATATCGCACCATAACCCAATAAATTATGGGGAAAGTTGGCAAATACCTCCCTACAGACAAAACCGACTCTCCGAAACCGGTTAGAGGGTCCTCAGATATGGAGAAGTACCTGCAAAAGAAGACCTCCGGCGCGGTGTGTGAGGCGGCTAAGATGGCGCCGCATGAACCAGACGAATGGTCACAAGAAACTGAAAGTGTCGCCGGCGAGCTAGAAGATGGGCCACAGCCAGCAGGCAGAGCCCCTATCTCACAGAAATTCCTCCAACAAGCTCTCTCAGCGGCGATTGCCCCAGTACTTCACGATCTCCATGAGATTAAAACAGACATCAAACAAATAGGGCACCGAGTGGAGACGCTGGAGGGGAACCAAGCAGCCATAATTACTTTTGCCCGCGCTTTAGGAGATAACACAGCAGCTTGTATGGACTCACTAGATAATGCCTTCTCTCTTATTGAAGACCAAGAGAACCGCAGCAGGCGGAAAAATATCCGGCTGCGCGGCCTCCCGGAACAGCTGCAGCATGAGGAGTTACCTGAAGCAGCGGCCGCCATCTTCACCAGCCTCCTGGGATCAGAGAGCGCTGACGGCATTGATATAGAGCGCATCCACCGGTCGCTCAGACCAAAGCCAAGGGAAGGCGAAAACCCCAGAGATGTCATCTGCGGCCTGCTAAAGTATACAGATACGGCGGCTATACTGAGAGCGGCCAGAGAGAAGAAGAATCTCACCTATGAGGGTGCTACTATCCTGTTGTTCCAGGATCTGGCGCCAACGACGCTGAACAAAAGGAGAGCCCTCCGACCCCTGACGGAGCACCTGCGCCATATCAAGACCCCATATAAATGGTTATTTCCGTTTGGCCTTACGTTTGCGGTCGGGGGCAGAAGATGCACCATCCGGGTTCCAGGAGATCTAGCTGCAGCGTGGGAGCTACTTCAGACCGACCCGTTAGACATCCCATCATGGCTGCCATCGTCCGAGATCGGGATCCCACTGCCGGACCTGCCAGGGGTACAGAAGTGGACCAAAGCCTTACCAAAGAAGAAGATGGGCCCCAGAGCCAGGGACACATGATTCTCAAGGCATAGAAGTGAGCCCTAGAGTCATACTAATTCGAGCAGTGAGTAATGAGCTTGGACTGTTACGAATATCTTTCTTCAGTTTTGCAAGCCCTGCAAATATTCATATGTTATATGTTTTATATGTTTTGTATACTTGCTGTATTGTCAAGGTTACAAGAGTTTAATCGGATATTCATGCTCATGCCATGCTCCGGTACTACAAGCCCCCATATTATTATTATGTTATTATGTAATTAACATATTTACATGTTTCTTATAATGGGTTTGATATCCAGATATTTAATTGTACTGCACCAGGTTAGCTGGATCTGCTGGTTTCCCATGTTAGGTTCAAGACCGTCAGGTCCCCCCCACATGCTATACATCAGGGGTATACTAGCGCAGTCCTGGTGTCAGCGCATTAACTGGGTGGACGGCATACTGACTGTATGCTCCTTGATAGGAGTTGTCAGATGTACCCACTCTAAGTTCTGTTATGTGGCCATGTTCCTAAGTTTTGTAAGGAATAATGGCTGGGTTCAGTTATATGGTTCCAAATCTCTTATGCACATCATATCTGGCTACGGTGGGAGGGTCTCATACATGCAAAGATGTCACTGATTAAATGTACATCCTTTAACGTAAGGGGGTTCAACACTCCGCAAAAAAGATCACAAGTTATCCGTCTGCTGAGGAAATACCGCACAGACATATGCTTTTTTCAAGAGCTGCACCTTAAAACCACGAATGTCCCCACGCTCCAGAAGGGATATTTTAATAATTGGTTCCTGAGCACTTTTGACAAAGCCAAAAGGGGAGTGGGCATTGCCATAGCAAAACGCATACCTTTTAAGATGTCAGCCACCCAGACAGATGCCGAAGGCAGGTTCATCTTTGTGAAAGGAGTAATAGGCACCCAACCTGTTATTTTGGCGAGCCTGTATAGCCCCAACAGAGGTCAGAAAGCATGGATCTCTCAGACCTTGCAGGTGCTCAAGGCTTTTGCTGAGGGGATCTGTATTGTAGGCGGAGACCTCAATGTGGCTCTGAATCCCAGTATGGACACCTCGGACGGATCCACTCAGCAAACACAGAGGACCTTGGGCTGTATCAATGCTCACATTGCTGATGCTAACTTAACTGACGCCTGGCGTTTGACGCATCCCACAGACAGAGACTATACCTTTTTCTCTGCTTCACACAATGTGTATAAAAGGTTGGATTATCTTCTGATATCAACCTCCTGTATTGACATGGTAGAACAGACAGTGATCGACCCTATCACAATCTCAGATCATGCCCCTGTTTCATTAGTTATGCATATTTCCAGCTTACCCCCCCAGTGTAAGCAATGGAGACTTAATGAAACTTTACTGGACAGGAGAGAGGCGGTAGAGGCGTTGTCAAAGAAGTTAGCATGGTATTTTGAGGAAAACTTAACCCCGGAGGTTTCCCAGACTACGGTGTGGGAAGCACATAAATCTGTCATAAGAGGAGAATTTATTGCCCTGGGTTGCAAAATCAAAAGGGAGAGACAGCAAACACTACATTCCTTACTCAAACAAATTGCAGATCTTGAAGCCACCCATAAGAGGTCCAAAGCCTTGAAAATCCAACAAGAACTCCTCCTCATGAGGGTGAAACTGAAAGACCATTTAAATATATGCCACGCCAAAGCATATCAGTATGCACAGTTTCGGTTTTTCTCTCATGGGAACAGAGGTTCGAAATTGATGTCATCACTCATAAAACAACGGAAGGACACTATGTTCATCCCCAGCATAAAATCCTCAGATGGCAAATTACTGCATAGAACTGCGGACATAGCAGCGGAATTTAAAACTTTTTATCAGGGCCTCTATGGGCTAGACAAGGGCTCCAATAATCCAGATCCAACTGTAAACAATGTGATGGATGACTTCCTGACTCATTTAAAATTACCCCATCTTAGTAGCGCAGAGGGGTCCACACTGATTGCCCCAGTGACGGAGGAAGAAGTAGGGAAAGTGCTGAGGTCAATGCCCATGGGAAAATGCCCAGGACCGGACGGATTTCCGGTAGGTTATTACAAGAAATTTGCTAACATCTTATGTCCACAACTCACGAGTTGGTGTAACTCTCTCCTTACAGGCGGGCATCTCCCTACCCAATCTCTAGAAGCTACCGTGACTATTCTGCCCAAACCTGGAAAAGACCACACGCTCTGCGGGAGTTACAGGCCCATATCTCTTTTGAACGTTGACATAAAGGTTTGGGCCAAAATTTTGGCCACTCGCCTTAGTTCCTTTCTTCCTAAATTGATCCACCCTGACCAAGCTGGTTTTGTACCAGGAAGAGAGGGGAACCATAACTCCTGCAGAGTCGTCACGGCAATCCAATGGGCAAAGAAGCATGGTACCCCCCTGACCTTTTTAAGTGTGGATGCGGAGAAGGCCTTCGACCGGGTAAAATGGAGCTTCATGGAAAAGACCTTGCAGAGGTTCGGTATACCTGAACAATTCCAAAAAGCTATCATGACCCTCTACACCAACCCAAGTGCTAAAATTAGAGTAAATGGCACCCTATCACCCTCCTTTCCCATCTTTAATGGCACCCGGCAAGGATGCCCATTATCTCCTGCCCTATACATTTTAGTGATGGAGACCCTTCTCCAAGCCATTAGAGACCACCCTGGCATAAGAGGGGTTAGGGCCAAGAAAGATACAATTGAATTCATCAACGTTGCCTACGCTGATGACCTCTTGGTAATGGTGTCCAACCCGGTCGAGGCCTTCCCGCATCTCCTTTCTCTATTCAAGCTATTTGGCACAGTCTCTAATTATAAGGTAAATTATAACAAGTCGGAGGTTATGAACATTACAGCCCCACCAAACAGTGTGTCTTCCCTTAAAGTTACAACACCTTTTAGTTGGCAGACTTCCCACATCACATACCTGGGAATTAATATCCCGTCTAAACTGGAAAACATTTTTAAGCTGAATTATACCCCCCTATTAGCTGACATACAACGCTTACTAAGTTCTCTTCGCATCCCATACACTTCATGGATGGGGAGGAAGAACCTGTTGAAGGCCTTTGTGCTTCCCAAAATACTCTATGTCATGCAGATGCTGCCGGTCTTCCTCCCCTCCTCCTTTTTTACACAGATCCGGAGATTATTCTCTACTTACCTGTGGGGGGGAGGGGAGCTAGGATAGCATATAATAGACTGATTCTGAGGAAAACTCAGGGTGGATTTGCGCTACCAGATGTACAGTTATATTACAGGGCTATCCACCTTAGGCGCTGGATGCAACTACATATCCCTAACTGCGCAACGTTAGGTACTGCCTTAGAGACACTACAACTCTCTCAACCTCAGAGAGCAGCATTGTGGGGTCTGACTTCCACATCACTCCATAGCCATGTACTTCTTAAAGGCACAAGTATGGTAATCAAACAACTCAATAAAGACCGCAGCTTGTTAGGAACACCCTCACTAACTATGCCAGCGGATCTAGCCCCTTTTGCAGTAAGACCTGCTCTAGTAAATACCTCACCAGCGTGGAATTCCCTAAGTGAGTTTACCACCAAAGTGTATTTAGATGCTGCTCTAGGCAGTCTACCAGCTGATCATCCCCTTCACAAGGTCATGCAGTCCTGTAATTTTCTGGGCTTAGCGGATTTTAAGGCAGTCAGTAAGGTCCTAATAGATAAACAGATCCATAAACAAGATCAGACATGGTTCGAAAAAATTCTGTCCTCCAGCTCACCTCATAGTAGGCTGATATCTCTATTTTACCTCGGCATAAATGCACCCCAAGCTAGGGACGCTCCTCTGTTTCTGAAAACTTGGGAGTCAGAATTAAACAGGTCTTTCACTGAGACGGAGGTTCTTAGGTTATATGCACATTCGCATGGCTTTTCCAGGTGCGTTAAAATACAAGAGCACTCTTTTAAAGTACTCACCCAATGGTATATGACACCGAGACAGCTGTTCCTCAGGGGTCTTAGCCCCAGTGACCAGTGCTGGAGATGTAAAGATGGAGAGGGCACACTATCACACATTTTTTGGTCCTGCCCGCTGATTCAACCTTTTTGGGAGAAAGTTTCTAGAGCCATTAACTCAATTACAAATAAGTTGATACCCTTGTCTCCTGAGTTGGTTCTCCTTTGGTTACCTACCAAGGCTCTTTCCCCCTCTAAGAATAGCTTAGCCACGCAACTGATCCAAGCGGCAAGATTGATAATTCCTCAGAGGTGGCTAAGTGCAGAACCCCCCACTCTTTCTCAATGGATGAATAGGGTGGATCTCATACAACGCCTAGAGGAACTAGCTAGTTGGGAGAATAGAACACATGAGAAACATGCTAAAATGTGGAACCCCTGGTTGCGTTATCGTCAGTCACACACGGCAGTTGCTTAATAAAGGTCACTTGACCCTTCCATTCCGTACTACCTCACTTTACCTCCATCATCAGGCTAGTTTACACTTTCTAAAGACGTGCTTAGAGATTTACATTACGGTTATATATGTTTAGCGAGGCCGTTGCCTTGCTGTTCACCAACAAGATAAAATGTCCCTATAACCAAGTGACCGATGCATGTATTCAGTCATATAAGATCAAGAGATGTCTTCATAATGTTTCACGAGTGCCTAATATGTGATGTTTTGTCATACTTTACTTGCTCCACATTATGACTCCGACCTGTCTATTTGCACTATTCTTAATGTCTAGATATATGTGGGGGATGTGCCTATCCACCCTGGCTATGCAATGGTATATCTTACATGTCTTGACACTATAATGTAAGGTCTCTTGTGTAATTTACCTACTTCTTTTTAATAAAAAGAAAATTGTCAAGATTTGCAAAAAATGGCCTGGGATTTAAGGTGAAAAGTGGCTCGATAGTGAAGGGGTTAAAGCGCTGCCTGAACGTTTCTATACGTGCTATCTGCATGGGGCATGTGTAGATAGGACGTATATACCCAGTGGGCAATTGAGAAGGGGACAATGATGTGTCCTTTACAATAATCACTCACACCACAGAACACAGTTTATTATGGTAGAAAAAAACTGTAGCAACATTTGCATCGGTCACACGAGGATGTGTTATGGATTTTGCGGCAGATTTGCCAAGGATTTCACCGTGTGCATTGCAAATGATGTCAGAAGGGGAAAGCCACAGCATAAACTGATGTCTTGCAGACGTTCATCTGCTGAACTAGAACTATACTGCTGATTTAATGAGCACGAATCCATCTTGTTTGGAGCATACTCTAATGGTGAAACTGTCAGGCAGCTTTTTAAAGTTCCTTTCAAAAGCCACAGAAGTGATTAATACAGGGTTATTTTTTATTATACTCACTCATTCAGTCTCTCTCAAGATAATTTTTTGAAAGTACCATTTAGAGATGAGATACATTTATTCAGTTTTCATTAAACCCCCCCGGGCATCTGACTCATAAGCGCTGAAGAACGTGTATCTGACCTATATGTCAGATTGCACATCTTTTTGAAACAAACTGTTACATCAATCCTATTTATAAGGAAGACTGTCAGGAAATGCAAAACAGCGTATCACATCAGCAAATTACTCCACATCACCAGAGAATCGAATTATATCACCTTAGTAAGGATATCTGTCATGGCAAATATCAGTGACACAATCTACTGCACAGATGGAACAAATTACTTTATTATTAACATATCACATAAAATATATCCCCACAGTTTCTTTACGGATATTCCAGATATTAGCTATATGTTTAAAGGGTAACTGTCATGTTTTCATAAAAAAAAATCTATTTTAGCATATGTTACTGCTGCAGCAGCATTATGCATAAAGCAATCATTAGTTTCTTCACATACGACCGTTTTCCTTGAGTTTTTCCCTTAGTTATGGCTGTTTAAAGGGAATCGGTCACCTGGTTTGGGCATATTAAGGTGTTACTACTGCCATGTACAATAAAATACCTTATTTCTTGCTGTAGTCTTCATTTTTTGTTTCATGGTTTTATTAGCGATAAAATCCACTTTTTATGTTATGCAAATGAGTGTCCAAGGTGCCCAGAGGGGCGTTAATATCCTTCTCTGGAGCCCAGTAACTCCCCCGTACAGTGCCCAGCCCGCCTTCCTTTAGAGCCCAAGCATGCCTCTTCCAGCATAAGTAACTGCCCACACCCGAACTCTTTGCCGCCACCCCCCTCCGCTATGTGAAATCTCACGCAGGCGCAGTACCGCGGACTGCCTGAGCGATGTAGAAGCTCTTGAGGGCAACACCTTCAAATGTGTCACTGGGCATGCGCCGAGCCCAGTGACAAATTTAAAGCTATTCGTCAGGAGCAGGGCAGAGGGCTGAGGAAAAAAAGTGTAGCTATTAAATCGGCGCCGGCGGTAGAACGCTGCACATGTCTTTGTGCCCTGCTCCTGATAAAGTGTCCGGCCCAATGGACACAGAAACGTGTTGAGCAGGCTGAAGAGTAGTTTTTTCTTAGGTAGCCACTGCCATGCTGCACCATGCTCATTAATCCCCTGAGTGCCGTACTCCAAAAGGGCTCTCTCACGTAGTGCCTCCTTTAGCGGCTTTACTAACACTGCATTACGGAGCACACTCATCTTTTTGGGATAAGAGTATGTGACAGCAGCATTAAAGGGGTTATCCCACTTTGCATTTTCATACTTACCTGCTGCCAGCGCGTTGTTCACTTCCTGGATTCTGGCTGGGGTCAGGCTTCATCTTGATTGAAGTCTTCTCCCGGCGGGGCGGCGCGCTCGACTGAACGCGCATGCGCTATGGTGACTTATTCCAGTATAGTACAGAGCCGGCGTGCGCGTTCGTGGCTCTGTACTATTCTTACCAGGAAGAATTCACCATCGCGCATGTGCGGCGGCGTGCGAGTTCAGGACAGCGAGCGCGGCCACCTGGATTCCGGAGAATGACAACAATGAGGTTAGTGGGGATAAATTTTCTCCTAAACGGTGGGAATGGGTTAATCAAATATATTCACAAAAATGAACACTGTCAAATCATTAACAGATTTAACAGTGATCATTATGATAGGATAACCCCTTTAACTGTGCTGTACCCCACAGTCTTTGTTACTTGGAGCATAAGCACATATTGGCTCCTAGGATTGTTGCCCCCTGACAGCGGCTTGTTAATACCGCTTATGGGAGGTTAACCCTTTTCAGTGGGTAGGCACAGTGGATATACTGGACCAGCAGTGAGAACACCCCACAAACATTGTGGAATTTCTCTGCTCAGTAATGGTATCCAGTCTATATTATGTGGGTATTGGGACAGGTGGTTAACACTCTACACACCTGCTCATGACCGCTAATTCGGTGTGGGAATGTAGCGGTCACAACACACTGTGTAATAAAATTACATATATGACGTAGTTGGTATTTCCAAACATAAGCAATCCCTCAGCAGTGTGGTGAGGAATTGGAAGTTGGGTGAATATTTGTTGGATCCCACCTTCCATAATATCCCACTATTGCCTGTCTCTGAAATAAGAGAAACAATTGTTTTTCCCTTTTTTATATTACAATTTTCAATAAAGATTTATTATTTTGTTTTAAACAGCTTATCAGGCAGTGATACATAATTATTAGTGCAGTGAATTTACTGATATTACGTCCGTTAGCTTATGCTACATACAACTTTTGGCTGGAATTTTATTTTTATTTTTTAAACGTTCACTGTACATGGGTCGTTACAGGCATGGCAATACAAATTATGCAGTGAAAGGAGCCACTGGCGCTATATACTGGTCACAGCTGCAGTGTCACCGCACTCCTGTAAGGTGCTCAAAATCTATATGCACATACTAAAATAATCCCAAGGACACCGCGCTTAACTCACCCCACACAAAACCCCTTTTACTACTAACCTCAACTACGAAACACTGCGATTTTTCCTGTATCAATACAAGCCTAGATTAAGGTAGGCTTGTATGATACAGGAAAAATCGCGGTGTTTCGTAGTTGAGGTTAATAGTAAAAGGGGCTTTGTGTGGGGTGAGTTAAGCGTGGTGTCCTTGGGATTATTTTAGTATGTACAAATTATGCAGTGTTTTACTTTAAAACAAATAAAGGTGTCTGTAAACAGACTTCATGAAGGAGTTTATAATCTTTTATACTAATAATATTGCATAAATAATATCATGTATACTCATTATTATTATTTCACAGGTGTACACCTCTTTCAATTTTGTTGGAGAGCAGCAAGCAGTAAATTGTTAATATTTACTAAAATACATGGAAACAGTTCATCCTTGTTGACTTGGAACAATACGGTGAGTTCAGTTACCATCAGATCTCTATCAGGGACCACTATGGTGGAATAATCTACAGTAATCAAAACCCAGCCTTCTCTTATTGCAGTGAACTCTGTACGTGACCTTGGGAAGGGAAAATGCGAGTGCAGTCAACATGTTTATATTTCTTACCAGCCACACAAACCTGGTGACAGTGACATGAACTCCTGAGCAGAATAGAATGTTCTCAGGTCGATGCAATGTGGTTGCAGCATGTGCACTGTACCACAACCATTACTAAGAATAATCACGGCACATAGGGAACTGAAAACTTACCTTTAAGTAATATGTGACACTTTGATACAATGTAAAGTAGTCAGTGTGCAGCTTGTATAACAGTGTAAGGGCTCTTTCACACTTGCGTTATTGTCTTCCAGCATAGAGTTCCGTCGTCGGGGCTCTATGCCGGAAGAATCCTGATCAGTTTTATCCTAATGCATTCTGAATGGAGAGAAATCCGTTCAGGATGCATCAGGATGTCTTCAGTTCCGGAACGGAACGTTTTTTGGCCGGAGAAAATACCGCAGCATGCTGCGCTTTTTGCTCCGGCCAAAAATCCGGAACACTTGCTGCAAGGCCGGATCCGGAATTAATGCCCATTGGAAGGCATTGATCCGGATCCGGCCTTAAGCTAAACGTCGTTTCGGCGCATTGCCGGAGCCGACATTTAGCTTTTTCTGAATGGTTACCATGGCTGCCGGGACGCTAAAGTCCTGACAGCCATGGTAAAGTGCAGCGGGGAGCAGGGGAGCAGTATACTTACCGTCCGTGCGGCTCCCCGGGCGCTCCAGAGTGACGTCAGGGCGCCCCAAGCGCATGGATCACGTCATCCATGCGCATGGGGCGCTCTGACGTCATTCTGGAGCGCCCCGGGAGCCGCACGGACTGTAAGTATACCGCTCCCCCGATCCCCGCTCCTACTATGGCAACCAGGACTTTAACAGCGTCCTGGGTGCCATAGTAACACTGAAAGCATTTGGAAGACGGTTCCGTCTTCAAATGCTTTCAGTACACTTGCGTTTTTCCGGATCCGGCGGGCACCTCCGGCAACGGAAGTGCATGCCGGATCCCAACAACGCAAGTGTGAAAGAGGCCTAAATTTGGTGTGCCCTCAAAATAACACACAGACATTAATGTCTAAACCGCTGGCAACAAAAGTGAGTACACCCCTAAGTGAAAATGACCAAATTGTGCCCAAAGTGTCAATATTTTGTGGGGCCACCATTATTTTCCAGCATTGCCTTAACTCTCTTGGGCATGGAGTTCACTAGAGCTTCACAGGTGGCAACTGGAATCCTCTTCCACTCCTCCATGACCACATTACGGAGCTGGTGGATGTTAGAGACCTTGTGCTCCTCCACCTTCAGATTGAGGATTTACAGAGGCCGAATAGGGTTTAGGTCTGGAGACCTGCTTGGCCAGTCCAGCACCTTTAGGCTACATGCACACGACCGTATGTGTTTTGCGGCCCCGCAAAAAAAACGGATGACGTTCCGTATGGCATCCGTTTTTTTTGCGGATCCATGGTAATAATGCCTATCCTTGTCCGCAAACTAGAAAAAAAATAGGACATGCACTATTTTTTTTTGCGGGGCAATGGAACGGACATACTGATGCGGATAGCACACGGTGTGCTGTCCGCGTTTTTGGCGGACCTATTGAAATGAATGGGTCCGCATCCTATCCGCAAAAAAAAAAACAGAACAGACACGGAAACAAACAACGTTCATGTGCATGTAGCCTTACCCTCAGTTTCTTTAGCGAGGCAGTAGTCGTATTTTGTTAATATTTACAAAAAAGTGAGGGGTGTACTCACTTTTGTGAGAAACTGTATATATTTCTCATCAAACTGTATTGTGTCATTGTATTGAATACTTATTTTTATCACATTAGAAGCTGTAGATTGAATTTTAGTTTTTTACAGTGTGTCAATTACTAAGTAGCCCATGAGCAGAGAGTGTTCATTGCCTTTCTTCATGTACACGAGACATAATAAAACTTCCACAAAGAAGCACAAGGCCTCTGCTGTAGCTGCATACACCTCCGAATTCATTCAGAGGCAAATGGAAAATGTTTCTGTCATATTTGTATGGAATAAATAGTGGCATTTTTATAAGACTGTCTGTATAGATATATTGTCACCTAGAAACAAAGAGTAAATATCTCTGTACAAAAACCGTGGACAATCCCTTTAAGGAGTAGTACACGCTCTGTATAGTGAAGTATAGGATGCTTCCCAGTGCATGAACTGTACATGAGCTCTTAGAAGGCTAGGTAGATTATTTGAAATTATAAAAAAAATAAAATCTTTTTGCATGCTTGTTTGAGACTGACATCATCATATGACTTGTTCTTTAAATCAAAATTTTTATGTTATGCCTCATTCACATGTCTGTGTTTTGGTCAGTGATTTTCATCAGTGATTGTGAGCAAAAACCAGGACTGGAGCCTCCACAGACATAAGGTGCTCATGCACACGACCGTGTTGTTTTTTGCGGATCCGCAAAAAACGGATGCCGCCCGTGTGCCCTCTGCAATTTGCGGAACGGAACAGGAGGCCCTTTATAGAAATGCTTATTCTTGTCCGCAAAACGGACAAGAATAGGACATGCCTCATAATTTTTGCCGGGCCACGGAATGGAGCAACGGATGCGGACAGCACACAGAGTGCTGTCTGCATCTTTTGCGGACCCATTGAAATGAATAGTTCAGTATATGGACCGTATACGGAATCAAAATACGGCCCGTAAACGGAACGCAAAAAAACGTTTTGTGTGTATGAGCCCCAAGGGAAAGATCTGCTCCTGTTCTGTGTTTAGACCCGTACCTGGTTTTGGCTCCAAATCACTGATGGAAATCACTGACCAAACACTGACTGCGTGAATGAGGCATAAATGAACGGAAAAGTGATGGCTCTGTAAAGGCAGGGGGAGAAAAACTAAAAAAGAAATATGAAAAATCACTGGGTCCTTAGGGCGTTAAAGAATTTTTGGTGGTTATTTTAAAATTTTCCATGTCACTATATTTAAAAAACATTCTACAGCTTTCTCACGGGCCACTAAGCCAGTAATAGGTGCCACTTCTTGGACTGCACAGAGCACTTTTCAGCAGTCATCTCATTATCATCACAGGGAGGATAACAATTACAGATATTATACATACACTGCTCAAAAAAATAAAGGGAACACTTAAACAACACAATGTAACTCCAAGTCAATCACACTTCTGTGAAATCAAACTGTCCACTTAGGAAGCAACACTGAGTGACAATCAATTTCACATGCTGTTGTGCAAATGGGATAGACAACAGGTGGAAATTTTAGGCAATTAGCAAGACACCCCCAATAAAGGAGTGGTTCTACAGGTGGTGACCTGACCACTTCTCAGTTCCTATGCTTCCTGGCTGATGTTTTGGTCACTTTTGAATGCTGCCGGTGCTTTCACTCTAGTGGTAGCATGAGACGGAGTCTACAACCCACACAAGTGGCTCAGGTAGCGCAGCTTATCCAGGATGGCACATCCATGCGAGCTGTGGCAAGAAGGTTTGCTGTGTCTGTCAGCGTAGTGTCCAGAGCATGGAGGCGCTACCAGGAGACAGGCCAGTACATTAGGAGACGTGGAGGAGGTCGTAGGAGGGCAACAACCCAGCAGCAGGACCGCTACCTCCGCCTTTGTGCAAGGAGGAACAGGAGGAGCACTGCCAGAGCCCTGCAAAATGACCTCCAGCAGGCCACAAATGTGCATGTGTCTGCTCAAACGGTCAGAAACAGACTCCATGAGGGTGATATGAGGGTCCGACGTCCACAGGTGGGGGTTGTGCTTACAGCCCAACACCGTGCAGGACGTTTGGCATTTGCCAGAAAACACCAAGATTGGCAAATTCGCCACTGGCGCCCTGTGCTCTTCACAGATGAAAGCAGGTTCACACTGAGCACATGTGACAGACGTGACAGAGTCTGGAGACGCCGTGGAGAACGTTCTGCTGCCTGCAACATCCTCCAGCAAGACCGGTTTGGCATTGGGTCAGTAATGGTGTGGGTGGCATTTCTTTGGAGGGCCGCACAGCCCTCCATGTGCTCGCCAGAGGTAGCCTGACTGCCATTAGGTACCGAGATGAGATCCTCAGACCCCTTGTGAGACCATATGCTGGTGCGGTTGGCCCTGGGTGCCTCCTAATGCAAGACAATGCTAGACCTCATGTGGCTGGAGTGTGTCAGCAGTTCCTGCAAGACGAAGGCATTGATGCAATGGACTGGCCCGCCCGTTCCCCAGACCTGAATCCAATTGAGCACATCTGGGACATCACGTCTCGCTCTATCCACCAACGTCACGTTGCACCACAGACTGTCCAGGAGTTGGCAGGAGATCCCTCAGGAGACCGTCTGCCACCTCATCAGGAGCATGCACAGGCATTGTAGGGAGGTCATACAGGCACGTGGAGGCCACACACACTACTGAGCCTCATTTTGACTTGTTTTAAGGACATTACATCAAAGTTGGATCAGCCTGTAGTGTGTTTTTCCACTTTAATTTTAAGGGGCGACTCCAAATCCAGACCTCCATGGGTTAAAAAATTAGATTTCCATATTTTTTTTTTGTGTGATTTTGTTGTCAGCACATTCAACTATGTAAATAACAAAGTATTTCAGAAGAATATTTAATTAATTCAGATCTAGGATGTGTTATTTTTGTGTTCCCTTTATTTTTTTGAGCAGTGTACATAGATAACACACTAACCACCATTCACAATAGGTGATTTGCAAAAGCTTATTTATTCCTTCCTTGTACAGTGACCTCTCCACAGGTCACACAGCATGCCTACAAAGCTCTCTCATAGAAGTGAATGAGTACCATCCTGCCTATGTGGCTGCTGTAAAGCATATATCTAAGGCTACTTTCACACTAGCGCTTTAGCTTTCCGTTTGTGAGATCCGTTCAGGGCTCTCACAAGCGGTCCAAAACAGATCAGTTTTGCCCTAATGCATTCTGATGAAGCGGAGCCAAACGGATCCATCCTGGCACACAATGTTAGTCAATGGGGATGGATCCGTTTTACACAATCTGGCACAATAGAAAACTGATCCGTCCCCCATTGACTTTCAATGGTGTTCAAGACGGATCCTTCATGGCTTTAGAAGACATAATACAACCGGATCTGTTCATAACGGATGCATGGGGTTGTATTATTGTAACAGAAGCGTTTTTGCTGATCCATGACGGATCCGCAACAAACGCTAGTGTGAAAGTAGCCTAAGTGCTGTCTCCAACAGTTCAGGAAAGTCCCCCTCATCATGTTCAGGAAATAGAATTTTTAATTATCTGCAATAGAAAATATAAAAAGATTTGAAAAACGATATATGGTTTTAACTAGCAGAAAAAGATCCCATTTAACCCCTTCTTGCTCCATGCCATAAATGTACGGCATGGCAAGCTAAACATTAACACGTCATGCCGTACATTTACAGCATGGAGATGGCACTAGCTGAGATTGGTGCTAGCAATATTTCCAGCCATTCAACCCACTCAGATGCCTGGGTCAGTAGTGAATGCTGCATCTAAGGCCCCTTTCACACGGGTGAGTATTCCGCGCGGGTGCAATGCGTGAGTTGAACGCATTGCACCCGCACTGAATCCTGACCCATTCATTTCTATGGGGCTGTGCACATGAGCGGTGATTTTCACGCAGCAGGCCCCATAGAAGTGAATGGGGCCGCGTGAAAATCGCAAGCATCTGCAAGCAAGTGCGGATGCGGTGCGATTTTCACGCATGGTTGCTAGGTGACGATCGGGCTGGGGACCCGATCTGTATTATTTTCCCTTATAACATGGTTATAAGGGAAAATAATAGCATTCTGAATACAGAATGCAAAGTAAAATAGTGATGGAGGGGTTAAAAAAAAAAAAAAAATAACTCACCGAGTCCACTTGATCGCGTAGTTGCGGATCTCTGTCTTCTTCTGTAATGTTGAGCTGCCGGCTAAGGACCTGTGGTGACGTCACATCAAATGATCCAATCACATGGTCCCTCACCATGGTGATGAACCATGTGATTGAACCATGTGATGTGCACAGTGACGTCATCAAAGGTCCTATTCCTGTGCACAGCAAAGAAGAAGACAGAAGAGATGCGGGCTGCGTGATCAAGTGGATTAAGGTGAGTTAAATTATTTTTTATATTTTTTTTAACCCCTCCAGCCCTATTGTACTATGCATTCTGTATTATGAATGCTATTATTTTCCCTTATAACCATGTTATAAGGGGAAATAATACAATCTACAGAATACCTAACCCGAACTTCTGTGAAGAAGTTCGGGTTTGGGTACCAAACATGCCGATTTTTCTCACGCGCGTGCAAAACGCATTACAATGTTTTGCACTCGCGCAGAAAAATCGCGCATGTTCCCGCAACGCACCCGCACCTTTTCCCGCAACTCCCGTGTGAAACCAGCCTCAGGGTTTTTACAGAGGAAGAGATCTCCCTCTCTCCCCCTATGCTTACATTGCAGGATCCAGATGGTTTCCAAGGCAGCTGGAGTCCTTACAAAGGCTTACTGGCCTGCCATGTATGGAAGTTTACCAGGCCATGGTCTGATCACGCCAAGTGTCAGTGTAAAACTGACTACTGCAGTGTATTGTACCAGCAATCAGATTGTTTTATGTTTAAGTTCTCAGGTGGGACAAAAATAAATAAATGAGAAAACAAGTAAATATTTGGTATTGCCACGTCCATAACAACCTGATCTATAAAAGGATGATATTAATTGTACTGCGCAGTGAACAGCATAATAAAAAAAAAGAAGTAAAAACCAGTGACAGAATAGCTGTTTTTGTCTCTTTACCTACCAAACAAATGGTATAAAAAAGCAAACAAAAAGTCATACATGCCACAAAAAGTTACCAATATATACTATAGCCCATCCTGCAAAAAAAAACAGACAGGTACGTTAATGAAAAATAAAACACTAGATGTGGCAATGCAAAAAAAATATGTTTTTAATATCACAAACATGAGATGGCTCTGTAGTATACACTTGAACAGGAACGAGCCATCTCATAGAAGTGAAATGGACGGCTTGTAGTTACACCTGCTCACCGCTGCCATGTCAATAGCGAGCAGGTAAACAATGAAAGGAAGGCTGCGGTCGCATGGAGCTGATCGGCGAGGGTGCCGGGTGTGGGAACCTCACCCTACCTGATACTGATGACCTATCCTGAAGATAGTAGAAAGCGTAGGCTACAGCAGCATCTCCAAACGATTACCTCTTTATTCAAAATTCCATGGCACGGTGTACAATAAAATGCAACGTTTCAGCTATATCTACCCTTTGTCAAGCATACAATACAAGTGATAATGCCCACATATAAATAGTTAAAAACATGCCCACCCACAGTATTGTTCACCCAATCAAAAGAAACATCGATGGAGAAAAACTGGTTGTGACCAATAGTAATGAAATCTCACAGCAGTACCTACTTAATGTGTGCACGCCTGTCTGGCTCACCTGTGTGGGCTTTCCATGATCAAGACTTGCGCAACCCTCGGCGTGCCTATGTAACTGCGCATGTCAGTATACGTCAATTGTCCGCGACAGTGCGGAAGTTAGTCAAATCTCGCGGGCTTAGACCAGCGGCGTCAACAACCAATAAGAGACGCCCGACAATCTCGATCACATGACCGCTGTTAGTGTATATGTTATTGATAGCCACGCTGTAGTGTTACCACAAACTGTCACGGAGACTACAAATCCTCCCGAACAGAACCCCAAAGTGTATTAAATGCTCATAAGGAGGGATGATCACATGTCATAAGCTATAATGATAATTAGTACATTAATGCTAAAGCAAGGGTGCTCCACAATGACCAGGCATAAAGATCATTACATAGATATATCTCCATCAATAAGGCGATTTAACCAGCTAGTGCACATAAATATCCCATGTAAAAGCATATATAGCAATATTCGTAACGGATGAAAGCCTAACTGATCCCTGCAACATTGAACTCAAGAGTGAGTCCAAAGGGTTGCAAGGACCTTAGGGTATATATCCATTTTAGTTCTTTTTTTTGGAGCACAGCGTCTCTGTCTCCACCCCTACGTAAAGTGCCCACACTGTCAATCACCCTAAAGCCTCTGTTTCGCACCACACCGTATCATCCGGATTGCAAACCATTCAAGTGATATATTGAGCGTATATTGCGGACCCACTGTTTGTAGACCGCAATATGGGCAAGCCCGGGCAATGACTGTGTACATGAGGCCTAAGTCTGCATTCTAAGTTCAAGTGGCTTCACTAGATGCAAGTAAGAAGCATTACACAGTTAATCTCTTCAAGGTCTACTGGCTGTAAAGCTGGTCATACACATAAATGTTACCTGGATTCGCGGACAATCTACTGTGCATGGGGGCTGTCCCTTTAGATCAGGAATGTTTGTTTCCTAACATGTTTGATGGCAGCACCTAGCTTGTGAGATGTCTGACAGTGGATTATCAGCATTTCCCTATTAAAATAAATGTCCACATTGTAAATCTTACTGAAAGTGTGCCATTTCAGATGACTTTTCAGAATAAGCTGTCATGTGTGTGTTCATTAGTAATAACACTGTATATGACCATTATTTGACTTGTATACATGTTCTGCCCAGCAGGGTTAGAAAATTATTCTAGTTCATGCTGCCAGAGTCATAGTATTTCTCAAGTGGTTAGTGTGGTTATAGCATTATCTAGCAGTGTTAAGTTGTATTACACTTTGTTTTTCTGTTACAAAGACTACTGCATTGTGGGTGGTGCACTGCATTGTGGGAGTAAAAATCATCCTGGGAAAGAGAAGTCTCCAGTCTCAAGGACACATCAGCAGAGCTGTCCTTTTGCATACCTCCTTTTTAAACTTCACCATCCTTGCAAAAGCATATCTGGTGACAGATCTACCTTTGTTTCAGGGATATTGTGTTATGCAGAGCTGTTCAACTAATTGTAATTGTTACTTAGGGAGTTGTTACTTCTGTTAGCTAGACATGTAATCTTATCTACAGGCAGCCATTTTACCATATGCTTCATTGTTAATGCAAATGTTATAGTACATGTTCTCTATGCTTATTCTTGCTATTTGTACTCTTGTAGTTTTACCAATCAACAATCCTGTTTTACCAATAAACAAGTTAGACTACAAAGAACAGTCCTCTTATTTGGAAGACAGGAATGGTTTATGCTGAATGTCAGACTGCACACTGTGTGAACATGTATGAAGACAGAACAATACAGCAGTTTTCCCATCTGCACACAATTGGGGGGGGGTTATGAAAACTGGTGTAAAGATGAAATGGCTTAGTTTCCCACAGTAACCAATCAGATTCCACCTTTCATTTTCTAAAGGAGCTCTGATAAATGAAAGGTGGAATCTGATTAGTTACTATGGGCAACTAAGCCAGTTTTCCTTTACAACAGTTTTGAGAAATATACAGTATATACTTGTCAGGTTTCTCTTGGCTAAGCTCCAGAGTTGGTGGAGACTAGCTGCTATGATGTCCCCCATACACAGCACAGAGAAAAGAGGAGATCCTGGTCCCCTATCTAACAGTACTGCAGAAGCATTGAGTACATTATACGGTAGCAATAAGCAGTGTAGATGTGAATCAATCACTAAGAGGGAGATAGAAAACTATACCAGCATCTACTGTCAATTGTCTGAGGTTACTTTTCAGCTTGTGCTATCTGCATGGTCAACAGTCATCTCACTATCTTCACAGGCAGAATTAGTAAAGCTGAAGGCAGTTAACACAGAAGCATACCATTTACAGGTGATAGACACGACTCATCTCCTCCTCTCTGCATAGTGACCAATGCACAAGGGCGGACTAAGTGTATCATATGCCAAGGGCTGTTTACTCATCCTGGGCTCCTTTCCTCCATTTGCCCCAATCATGCCCCCCTTTTATCTTTCACCCCATATTTATTTTTTAGTAAATATTAACCCTTTCAGGACCCACCCATATTTCACCTTAAAGACCAGGCCATTTTTGGAAATCTAACATGTGTCACTTAATGTTATAATATCTTTGGAACGCTTTTCCTTATCCAAGCCATACTGAGATTGTTTTCTTGTGACAAATTGTACTTCATGTTAGTGGTACAGTTCAGTCAATATATTTTATTTTTATTAAATCCCAAATTTACCAAAAATGTGGAAAAATTCATAACTTTCCAAATTTCAATTTCTCCGCTTTTAAAACAGATAGTGATACCTCATATAATAGTTATTACTTTACATTTCCCATATGTCTACTTTATGCTTGGATCATTTTGTGAATGACATTTTATTTCTTTGGGACGTTAGAAGGCTTAGAATTTTAGAAGCAAATCTTTAAAATTTTTAGAAAAATTTACAAAAATCACTTTTTTAAAGGACCAGTTCGGTTATGAAGTCACTGTTGGGCTTACACAATAGAAACCACCCATAATATGGCTCCATTTTAGAAACTACACCCCTTAAGGTATTCAAAACTGATTTTACTAACTTTGTTAACCCTTTAGGTGTTCCAGAAGAATTAAAGGAAAATGTAGATGAAATTTCAGAATTTCACTTTATTGGCAGATTTTCCATTTTAATCCATTTTTCGAGTAACACAGTAAGGGTTAACAGCCAAACAAAACAATATCTATTACCCTGATTCTGTAGTTTACAGAAACACCCCATATGTGGTCATAAACTGATGTATGGGCACATGGCAGGGCACAGAAGAGAAGGAGCGATATATGGTTTTGGAGGGCAGATTTCTCTGGGATAATTTTAAATTGCCATGTCACCTTTGAAGACCCACTGATGCACCCACACGGTAGAAACTCCCAAAAAGTTACCCCATTTTGGAAACTATAGGAAAAGGTGGCAGTTTTGTTGGTACTATTTTGGGGTACATATGATTGCTGTATATTACTCTTTTTGTGAAGTAACAAAATAATGGCTGTTCTGGCACAGTTTTTATTTTAAGTTTTTTTTACAATGTTTACCTAACAGGTTAGATCATATGCTATTTTTATAGAGCAGATTGATAGGGATGCAAAAAAAACTAATATAACTACATTTTTTAATTTTTTTATGTTTTACATAATAAAGCATTTGTGAGGAAAAAAAAATCATGTTTTTATGTCTCCATTTTCTAAGTTTTTTAATTTTTCGCAAGGGCTTAATTTTTGTGGGAACAGTTTAAATGTTTTATTAGTACTATTTTTGGGTATATATAATTTTTTGATCATTCAATATTACACTTTGGTGACAAAAAAAAAATCTTTGTTTTGGCACAGTTTTTATTTTTTTTATGCCATTCACCTTAGGGGGCAGATTGTGTGATATTTTTATAGAGCAGGTAATTATGGATGCAGCAATACCTAATATATCTATTTTTCTTCATTTATTTTAGTTTTACACAATAAAAGCATTTTTGAAAAAAAAAAATCATGTTTTAGTGTCTCCGTATTTGAAAGCCATATTTTTTTTCGGGCGATTGTCTTATGTAGGAGCTAAATTTTTGCGGGATGAGGTGACGGTTTGATTCGTACAATATTGGGGTACATATGACTATTTAATCACTTGGTATTACCTGTTTTGTGAGGTAAGGTGACAAAAAATGGTTGTTTTAGCACATTTCTTCTAAAAAAAAAATTTAGGCCCCTTGTGGACGAGCGTGTCCGGATTAGGTCCGGATGCGTTGCGTCTGCGATCAGGGAAAATCGTGCGAGTAGGTACGCAATTGCAGTCAGTTTTGACTGCAATTGCGTTCCGATGTTCAGTTTTTATCGCGCTTTATCGCGCTAGTGCGTTTTTCACGTGCGTGATAAAAAACTGACTGCGGTACCCAGACCCGAACTTCTTCACTGAAGTTCGGGTTTGGGTCAGGTGTTCTGTATATTTTATTATTTTTCCTTATAACATGGTTATAAGGGAAAATAATACCATTCTTAATACAGAATGCTTACAAAAATGTGGCTTTAGGGGTTAAAATAAATAAATAAATTAACTCACTTCATCCTGTAGTTCGCGCAGCCGGCATCATCTTCTTTCAGGACCTGCCAAAGGACCTTTGATGACGTGGTGAGCTTGGTGACATCAGCGCAGGTCCTGCTGAATGAAGATAGAAATCTTCTATCTTCATTCAGCAGGACCTGCGCTGACGACACCGCGCTCACGGATCACGTCATCAAAGGTCCTTTGGCAGGCATGTAATGCGTGGCTCTGCAGAGGAGTTGGTGACACCGCCACGACTTGCAGGCAGGCCTGCTGCCACCTCTTCTACTCCTCTTACTCCATCCTCTTCGCTAACCTCCTCGTCTGAGTCCTCTTCTGCTGCTGCGTCTTGCTCCACATCAACTGCACCCCCCCAGCTCCCCAGGGGCTATTCCACATCCCGGATACGACAGTGTCACGCCGTCTTGGGGTTGACTTGCCTGAAAGCAGAGAGTCACACCGGACCAGCACTCCTGTCCGCCCTGAACGCACAGGTGGATCAGTGGCTGACCCCGCACCAACTGGAGATCGGCAAAGTGGTGTGTGACAACGGAAGCAATTTTTTGGCGGCATTGAATTTGGGCAAGTTGACACATGTGCCGTGCATGGCACATGTGTTGAATCTGATCGTACAATGCTTTGTGCATAAGTACCCAGGCTTACAGGACGTCCTCAAGCAGGCCAGGAAGGTGTGTGGCCATTTCAGGCGTTCCTAAACGGCCATGGCGCACTTTTCCGATATTCAGCGGCGAAACAACATGCCAGTGAGGTGCTTGATTTGCGACAGCCCGACACGTTGGAATTCAACACTCCTAATGTTCGACCGCCTGCTCCAACAAGAAAAAGCCGTCAACGAGTATTTGTATGACCGGGGTGCTAGGACAGCCTCTGCAGAGCTGGGTATTTTTTTGCGACGTTACTGGACGCTCATGCGCAATGCCTGTAGGCTCATGCGTCCTTTTAAGGAGGTGACAAACCTAGTCAGTCGCACCGAAGGCACCATCAGCGACATCATCCCATTTGTTTTCTTCCTGGAGCGTGCCCTGCGAAGAGTGCTGGATCAGGCCGTTGATGAGCGTGAAGAGGAAGAGTTGTGGTCACCACCAGAAACAGCCTTATCAGCATCGCTTGCTGGACCTGCCGCAACACTGGAAGAGGAGTCTGAGGAAGAGGAGTCAGAGGAGGAATGTGGCTTTGAGGAGGAGGAAGACCAACCACAGCAGGCATCCCAGGGTGCTCGTTGTCACCTATCTGGTACCCGTGGTGTTGTACGTGGCTGGGGGGAAGAACAGACCTTCAATGAGATCAGTGAGGACGAGGAACGGGACATGAGTAGCTCGGCATCCAACCTTGTGCAAATAGGGTCTTTCATGCTGTCATGCCTGTTGAGGGACCCTCGTATAAAAAGGCTGAAGGAGAACGACCTGTACTGGGTGGCCACGCTACTAGACCCCCGGTATAAGCAGAAAGTGCCTGAAATGTTACCGAATTACCGGAAGTCGGAAAGGATGCAGCAGTTCTAAAACAAGTTAAAAAGTATGCTTTACACAGCGTATAAGGGTGATGTTACAGCACAACGGGAATCTAACAGGGGAAGAGGTGAAAGTAATCCTCCTCCTCCCACGACCACGCCGGCAAGGACAGGACGCTTTACAGACGTGTTGTTGATGGAGGACATGCAGAGCTTTTTAAGTCCTACGCATCGCCACAGCCCTTTGGGGTCCACCCTTAGAGAACGACTCGACCGACAGGTAGCAGACTACCTCGCCTTAACTGCAGATATCGACACTCTGAGGAGCGATGAACCCCTTGACTACTGGGTGTGCAGGCTTGACCTGTGGCCTGAGCTATCCCAATTTGCGATAGAACTTCTGGCCTGCCCGCTTCAAGTGTCCTGTCAGAAAGGACCTTCAGCGCAGCAGGAGGTATTGTCACTGAGAAGAGAAGTCCCTAGGTCAAAAAAGTCTAGATTACCTCACCTTTATTAAGATGAATAAGGCATGGATCCTGAAGGGACTGACAGTGGGGGATGCATTTGACTAAAAAAGGCCTGATGAGATGCCTTGGGCTAAAAATGGTCCACACGCTGCTGTATTTAATCTCTGCATACCGGATGACTTGCGTGACTTCTCTGCCACCAACTAGGGTTCAAGCCACAATGTTTTAGTGCACTTTCTGCCTGGAAAACATCCATTTTTCCGGCCGCTGCTACAGCAGCGGCTGCAACAATACCTAGTTTTTCAGGCATGTGTACATGCCTAATTTTTCTGGCCTCTGGTGCTGCACTGTGGCTGCAAAAACAAAACAAAAAAAAAGGCATATACATGTGTCAATTCCCCTTCGTGATCGTTACCTTGTTGTGGTGAAGGGGCTTGCGTATCACAATGAAGCGATCACCTCTATGAGTGTGTTGGCAATGGCAATGTTGGCACACCCCAGATGAGATAAGGTCGTTGCTTCATTGTGAACAGACCAAAAGTGATCGGCTGGATAATTTTGCATAGAAAAAACATTAATTTTCTTTGTGATCATTAAAGCCTACTAGGCCAACAATGGGCCCACACTGCAGAATCATTGTTTTCTGGGTCACTTAACTGTCACTGAACTACCTCAGCATGACCATAGGCTTTGAAAAACCGCCATCGCCTGCAATCTCCCAAACATGCGCACGAGCACAGTCATCACTACACCAAGATTGACGAATAGAGGAATAAAATTTATGTCATGAGTGTGTCAACAATTGACAACTCTTTGCGGTTGTCTAAAATCTATTCGATACCCGTCCTCTGATAGGGGACGTAACAGGGATTAAACTGATAAGAATAGTACTACTTAACACACCACTCATATAGGGTGGCACAGTACATTGAACGGCGCACGCGCAGTGCCCCAAATTGGAAGTAAGAGGACCGACCAAGCATCTTTTTCCATCTCCCGGTTCCTAAAATTTATTCCATATACCGGCCCCTGATAGGGGACGTAACAGGGATTAAACTGATAGGAATAGTACTACTTAACACACCACTCATATAGGGTGGCACAGTACATTGCACGGTGCACGCGCAGTGCCCCAAATTGGAGGTAAGAGGACCGACCAACCATCTTTTTCCATCTCCCGGTTCCTAAAATCTATTCCATACACCGGCCCCTGATAGGGGACAAAACAGAGATTAAACTGGTTAGAACAGATTTTTTTAATTTAAAAAAAAAGAGGACAGCCTCTGCGGAGCTGGGTATTTTTTGGCCGCGTTACTGAACGCTCATGCGTCATTTTGCGGAGGTGACAAACCTGGTCAGTCAAACCCAAGGCAACATCATCGACCTCATCCCATATGCGTTTTTTCTGGAGCGTGCCCTGCGAAGAGTGCTGGATCAGGCTGTAGATGAGCATGAAGAGGAAGAGTTGTGGTCACCATCACCACCAGAAGCAGCCTTGTCGTCGTCGATTGCTGGACCTGCGGCAACGCAGAGAGAGGAGTCTGAAGAAGAGGAGTCAGAGGAGGAAGGTGGCTTTGAGGAGGTGGAAGACCAACCACAGCAGACGTCCCAGGGGGCTTGTTGTCACCTTTCGGGGACCCTTGGTGTTGTACGTGGCTGGGTGGAGGAAGAGACCTTCAATGATGTCAGTGAGGATAAGGAACGGGACATGGCTAGCTTGGTATCCAACCTTGTGCAAATGGGGAGTTTGCGGTTGTGCAAATGGACTGTTTGTGGTTGTTTGCAGTGCGTTAAACGGGGAGTTTGGTCTGTCACTGTGAAGCGGGCATAACCCTTACACTACCTGATCGATACAACATCATACCTGATGTTTTAAAGCACGTTATTCCAAACAATTTAGGAATGTTAGGTGATTTATGCCCTTTATGGATTAAAACCCGACTCTGCGTCAACTACGTAATTTTCCATGGGAGTTTTGCCATGGATCCCCCTCCGGCTGTCATGCCCTGCTCAGGCTATGTGTGGGGGTCTGACAGGTTAGCAGCACGTGTGTAGCCTTTTCTTTGTTTGTTTTGGAGTTGAGCTATATCCGCCTCCCTTCAGGTGCACTGGGTGGGGTCATTGGTTTGAGTTTAAATTATGCCCACTCCCAGTGTCCTGTGCGGGTTATAGCTTCTGTCTGGCTCAGAGGAAGGAAGAATTTGCTGTTCCTGCTCAGTAAAAGATAAGTTGGTTTTGTTTTCTTGTGGTTGTCTGTCTAGGCTGTCTAGAAACCGGCCCCCTCCAGGTCTGTGGGAGCAGGCTGCCTCTTTCCCCCTTTCACCATCTTAGGGATTTTAGGGAATCTTCAGCCTAGGCACGGGGACACGTTTATTCCCACCTTCAGAGTCTGAACGTGGGCATAGAAGTCTAGGGACAGCTGGTAGGGATTGTCAGGAGGTGACCTTTATCCCCAGCTTTTTGCCTAGACACTTGTTTGTTGATATTCTGTGTATCTTGTATCCTGTCCACCGTGACACACCGGCATGCCACAGTCCAGGTGTTAGTCCCCTTGAAACAACTTTTCTATCACCACTGTTGCCAGAAAGAGTCCCTGTGGGTTTTAAAATTCGCCTGCCTATTGAAGTCTACGGCGGTTTGCGAACATTTGCGGAAATTCGCATTCGCCGTTCGCGAACGGAAAATTTTATGTTCGCGACATCTCTATCTGTTATCTGTCTATTGTCTGCTTAATCTAACTTCATTGTGTCTCCCTGTTGATTACTTTTGCTGAAAATTTTTGACTTTTGTTGGACTTTTTGTATGGATAAATATTGTATTCGCCACATTATTTATTGAGATTTAAGGCAAAAAGTTGAATAAAAGCTGGAGCATCCTGTAGTATTTCTCATGTATTTGGAAATTCAGTCATTCCCATAACAGCTCATGCACACGACCATTGTTTTAGTCTGCATACGATCTGCATATTTTTCGGATTAGATGTGGATCCATTCACATCAACGGGACCGCAAAAGATGCGGACAGCACACTCTATGCTATCTGCATCCATATGTCCGGTCCGTGGCACCCGCAAAAAAAACAGAACATGCCCTATTGTTGTCTATATTACAGACTAGGATAGAACAGTTTTATTTTGGGCTGGACGTTCCGTTCCATAAAATGCGCAACACACATGTCCGGTATCCGAGTTTTGCGGATCCACAATTTGCAGACCGCAAAAATGGCTACGGCAGTGCAGTGCTGCAGATAGCGACCAAAATGGTCGCCAATGCGACTTGCAATTTACAAATGGTGACAAGATTTTTAGGCTTGTCGTCATTTGCGACTAGACCCGCCGCTGCAGCTCTGCAGTTCAATACTATGGCGGGCACAGGAGATGATATTTCTCTACCCCGTCACCGATCACCCTCATAGGCTTTAACATTATTTTAGGAGTGGCACATTTCTACAGGAGGGGCTTTGTGGGGGACATTACTACAGGAGGCACACTGTGGGGGACGTTACTACTGGAGGGACACTGTGAGGGACGTTGCTACTGGAAGAGCGCTGTGAGGGACGTTACTACTGGAGGAGCGCTGTGAGGGACGTTACTACTGGAGGAGCACTGTGAGGGACGTTACTACGGGAGGAGCACTGTGAGGGACGTTACTACTGGAGCAGCACTGTGAGGGACGTTACTACGGGAGGAGCACTGTGAGGGACATTACTACTGGAGGAGCACCGTGAGGGACATTACTATTCAAGGGGCTTTCGGGGGGACATTACTAATGGAGGGGCACTGTGGGAGACATTACTACTGGGCGGGCACTTTGGGGGACATTCCTACTGGAGGGGAACTTTACTGTTGAAAGGGCACTGTGGGGACATTAATACTGGGGTTCACAGTGGGGGACATAACTGGCAGCATTATTGGGGCACTCTAGAGGAATTTTTAATACAAGGGACAGTATAGGGCTATTACTGGAGGCACTGGGGACTTTTAATACTGAGACTCTATAGGGGGCATTACCAGGGCATTTTATAATGAGGGCACTATATGGGGCATTACTGGATGCACTGTGGGGCATTTTAATCATGGGGCACTATAGTGGGATTTTTTTGTACATGTGCATTACTACTAGAGGCAGTATAGTGGCATTTTTACCTGGGATAAAATAGGAAATATTAATGCTGGTGTCACGGGGAGCCAAAGGCGCACTCGGTCTCCCATCAGCCGCAGACCTGCTGCTTAGCTTCGGGAGCGAGGATCTGTGTTTGGCCTCGTTCCCAGGGCGGCTTTGCTAGCTGGGAGGCTCCCTGCTCCTAGGTCTGCCTTGAGCGCCGAGCTGATCACTCGGTGCTCGATTTGTCTGTCTGTCGGTCATGTGATGCTGGCCACGTCACATGACCCTCACTCCCCACTATAAATACAGGCAGCCTGCTGGCCACAGGTTGCCTGTTAATTTTAGGTATCTGGTGATTGTTTTGTTCCTGCATACTTACCTGATCCTGTGTTCCCTGACGATTCTCTGCCTGCTCCTCCTGTACTGCGCATCTCTCCTGGTGTCCTGACCCCGGCTTCCACCTGATGATTCTTTGCGGACTCCTGTTGTACTTCGTTTCTCTCCTGGTATTTGACATCGGCTTTTCCTGACTATTCTCTGCTCATTCCTTAGTACTGTGTAGCTCTCTAGGTATTGACCCGGTCCGTTCACGTTCCGTTATTTGTCTTGTCTGTCTTCCCAGCACATATCCTAAGTTAGGGACTGCCGTCTAGTTGTCCCCTGTCATTAGGACTTGCGAGGCAAGTAGGCAGGGCCAGGGGTGAGGGTGGAGCGCAGTGGTCACTATCCTCCCCCCTGTGTGTAGTGTACGCTACCGTCACAGCTGGAGGCGATGTAGGAACATTTCTATTACAGGGACATAATAGGGGACATTATTTTTGGGGACACTATACAGGCATAGGCTTATAGTAGACAACGGCGGCTAATGTCTGCAACTGGCAGTAATGTCGAACACATACATTTAACCACTCAGATGCCGTGGTCAATCCTGACCACAGCATCTGAGCGCGTGAAACACCAGAAACGTGCACTTCTGGTGATGCTCCGGCTCCCCTGTGCGGTGATCAGAGGAGCCGAAGTGTGTCTGCAGCAGCCCCTGTCTTTGTGAATGATTGGAGGCTGCTGCATAGGATTTCCTATGGAGCCCTTGCCTGTAATAGGGCTCCTTAGAAAAAAACTAGTAAATTTCTCATAGACTCCAATGCTAGTGCATTGGGATCTATGAGAATAGCAATCTAATGATTGCTTGTTATAGTTCCCTATGTGAACTATTAAAAAAAAAGTGTAAAAAAATTACGTTTTTAAAAATAATAAAAAATAAAAAAAATACATAAAAATTCAAATCACCCCCCTTTTCCCAAAATAAAAATAAAAGAACTAAAAAAAAAATACACATCATGTGCCATGTGTTGCCATGTGCAAAAACGCCAATAGTATAAAAATATATTCCCCATACGGAAAACAGCAAAAAGGAAAAAAAAAGGTCAAAATGGACGATTCGCTGTTTTTGGTCACTTTATTTTCTACAAAAAATGAAATAAAAAGTGATCAAAAAAGTCATATGCACCCCAGAATGGTAGCAATGTAAAATGAGCCCCACACAACTCCATACACATAATTCCCAAAAAGTTATAGGGGTCAAAATATGGAGACGAAAAAATAAAACTGATCTTTTTCCTACTTTTTTATTACTTTATCACTATCAAAACGCAAGAAAAACTATACATATAAAGGTATTGCCGGATTCGTACTGACCTGTAGAATAAAAGTAACTGGTCAGTTTTATTGCACATCGAACGTCGTAAATAAAAAAACCCGTAAAACTGTGGTGGAATGTTTTTGTTTAAATATAAATATTGACATGGAAAATAAAAATAACATCAAAAATTCTTTAAAAATATATTAAAAATAAAAATGTGATTTAAACAATAGATCATTTTCTAATGAGACATTCCCTTCAAAATCGCTATTCAGTAGTGTTGAGCGCGAATATTCGAATTTCGAATTTTTTTCTCGAATATCGCAATTTCGAGAATATTTAGAATATAGTTCCAAATATTCGCGAAATCGAATATTCGTATTTTTTTTTTCGAAAAAAAAAATAAAAAAAATCGTACGATTATTTTAATCTTATGATTTTTTTTTTTTCCCTATGACTATGGCTAGGCTAATATGTGTATTTTACGAAATTTCTTAATATTGCTCTAACTTCGTCTTTTAGAATATTCGTAATATTCTAAAAGACGGCGTTAGAGCAATATTCTGAATATTCTAAAAGACGAAGTTAGAGCAATATTAAGAAATTTCGTAAAATACACATATTAGCCTAGCCATAGTCATAGGAAAAAAAAAAAATCATAAGATTAAAATAATCGTACGATTATTTTCATCTTATGATTTTTTTTTTTTTCCTATGACTATGGCTAGGCTAATATGTGTATTTTACGAAATTTCTTAATATTGCTCTAACTTCGTCTTTTAGAATATTCGTAATATTCTAAAAGACGGAGTTAGAGCAATATTCCGAATATTCTAAAAGACGAAGTTAGAGCAATATTAAGAAATTTCGTAAAATACACATATTAGCCTAGCCATGGTCATAGGAACATTGCCTTAACCACCTCAGCCCCCAGTGCTTAAACACCCTGAAAGACCAGGCCACTTTTTACACTTCTGACCTACACTACTTTCACCATTTATTGCTCGGTCATGCAACTTACCACCCAAATGAATTTTGCCTCCTTTTCTTCTCACTAATAGAGCTTTCATTTGGTGGTATTTCATTGCTGCTGACATTTTTACTTTTTTTGTTATTAATCGAAATTTAACGATTTTTTTTGCAAAAAAATTACATTTTTCACTTTCAGTTGTAAAATTTTGCAAAAAAAACAAGATCCATATATAAATTTTGCTCTAAATTTATTGTCCTACATGTCTTTGATAAAAAAAAAATGTTTGGGTAAAAAAAAAATGGTTTGGGTAAAAGTTATAGCGTTTACAAACTATGGTACAAAAATGTGAATTTCCGCTTTTTGAAGCAGCTCTGACTTTCTGAGCACCTGTCATGTTTCCTGAGGTTCTACAATGGCCAGACAGTACAAACACCCCACAAATGACCCCATTTCGGAAAGTACACACCCTAAGGTATTCACTGATGGGCATAGTGAGTTCATAGAACTTTTTATTTTTTGTCACAAGTTAGCGGAAAATGATGATTTATTTTTTTTTTTTTTTTTTATTACAAAGTCTCATATTCCACTAACTTGTGACAAAAAATAAAAAGTTCTATGAACTCACTATGCCCATCAGCGAATACCTTGGGGTCTCTTCTTTCCAAAATGGGGTCACTTGTGGGGTAGTTATACTGCCCTGGCATTCTAGGGGCCCAAATGTGTGGTAAGGAGTTTGAAATCAAATTCTGTAAAAAATGACGAGTGAAATCCGAAAGGTGCTCTTTGGAATATGGGCCCCTTTGCCCACCTAGGCTGCAAAAAAGTGTCACACATCTGGTATCTCCGTATTCAGTAGAAGTTGGGGAATGTGTTTTGGGGTGTCTTTTTACATATACCCATGCTGGGTGAGAGAAATATCTTGGTCAAATGCCAACTTTGTATAAAAAAATGGGAAAAGTTGTCTTTTGCCAAGATATTTCTCTCACCCAGCATGGGTATATGTAAAATGACACCCCAAAACACATTCCCCAACTTCTACTGAGTACGGAGATACCAGATGTGTGACACTTTTTTGCAGCCTAGGTGGGCAAAGGGGCCCATATTCCAAAGAGCACCTTTCGGATTTCACTAGTCATTTTTTACAGAATTTGATTTCAAACTCCTTACCACACATTTGGGCCCCTAGAATGCCAGGGCAGTATAACTACCCCACAAGTGACCCCATTTTGGAAAGAAGAGACCCCAAGGTATTCACTGATGGGCATGGCGAGTTCATGGAAGTTTTTATTTTTTGTCACAAGTTAGTGGAATATGAGACTTTGTATGAAAAAAAAAAAAAAAAAAAATCATCATTTTCCACTAACTTGTGACAAAAAATAAAAAATTCTAGGAACTCGCCATGCCCCTCACGAAATACGTTGGGGTGTCTTCTTTCCAAAATGGGGTCACTTGTGGGGTAGTTATACTGCCCTGGCATTCTAGGGGCCCAAATGTGTGGTAAGGAGTTTGAAATCAAATTCTGTAAAAAATGACGAGTGAAATCCGAAAGGTGCTCTTTGGAATATGGGCCCCTTTGCCCACCTAGGCTGCAAAAAAGTGTCACACATCTGGTATCTCCTTATTCAGTAGAAGTTGGGGAATGTGTTTTGGGGTGTCTTTTTACATATACCCATGCTGGGTGAGATAAATATCTTGGTCAAATGCCAATTTTGTATAAAAAAATGGGAAAAGTTGTCTTTTGCCAAGATATTTCTCTCACCCAGCATGGGTATATGTAAAATGACACCCCAAAACACATTCCCCAACTTCTACTGAGTACGGAGATACCAGATGTGTGACACTTTTTTGCAGCCTAGGTGGGCAAAGGGGCCCATATTCCAAAGAGCACCTTTCGGATTACACTCGTCATTTTTTACAGAATTTGATTTCAAACTCCTTACCACACATTTGGGCCCCTAGAATGCCAGGGCAGTATAACTACCCCGTAAGTGACCCCATTTTGGAAAGAAGACACCCCAAGGTATTCCGTGAGGGGTATGGCGAGTTCCTAGAATTTTTTATTTTATGTCACAAGTTAGTGGAAAATGATGATTTTTTTTTTTTTTTTTTTTTTCATACAAAGTCTCATATTTCACTAACTTGTGACAAAAAATAAAAACTTCCATGAACTCGCCATGCCCATCAGCGAATACCTTGGGGTCTCTTCTTTCCAAAATGGGGTCACTTGTGGGGTAGTTATACTGCCCTGGCATTCTAGGGGCCCAAATGTGTGGTAAGGAGTTTGAAATCAAATTCTGTAAAAAATGACGAGTGAAATCCGAAAGGTGCTCTTTGGAATATGGGCCCCTTTGCCCACCTAGGCTTCAAAAAAGTGTCACACATCTGGTATCTCCGTATTCAGTAGAAGTTGGGGAATGTGTTTTGGGGTGTCATTTTACATATACCCATGCTGGGTGAGAGAAATATCTTGGCAAAAGACAACTTTTCCCATTTTTTGATACAAAGTTGGCATTTGACCAAGATATTTATCTCACCCAGCATGGGTATATGTAAAAAGACACCTCAAATCACATTCCCCAACTTCTACTGAATACGGAGATACCAGATGTGTGACACTTTTTTGCAGCCTAGGTGGGCAAAGGGGCCCATATTCCAAAGAGCACCTTTCGGATTTCACTCGTCATTTTTTACAGAATTTGATTTCAAACTCCTTACCACACATTTGGGCCCCTAGAATGCCAGGGCAGTATAACTACCCCACAAGTGACCCCATTTTGGAAAGAAGAGACCCCAAGGTATTCGCTGATGGGCATAGTGAGTTCATGGAAGTTTTTAT